>NC_057801.1:79635041-79935041 GCF_018294505.1 Triticum aestivum | reverse complement strand
CAGTTAGTTCTGATGGAGCTCTCCTCCTTAAACGAGCTCCTGGATCGCATCTCCGCCTTAGGAGTCACTACAGATTAGGCCTAAAACCGATCTGAGAGAGATTAACTCTCCCCAGGCTACCCACCACGTTGCTGTAGTAGAGGAACAATATGGCGACCCTTCTTCTATCCTAAGGACTAGCTATGTCCGGATTCCTGACCCCTCCATGCCGGATTCCCGCGGAGGGGAGAACACCACTCAAGCCCTGAACATAAAGTCAGGTGGCGGGCCAGATTCATCGGACAACGTCCAAGAACCCAAGCTTCCAAGTTCGGAAGCTTCTTGGCCCTTGAGTCTTAGATTGGACGGAGTTGGGAATTTAACTCCACCCGCCCACCCAAACATAAGCAATCTATCCCAAATCCGGCAAGAGCCCACTGAAACAGTACATTATTACTGGGCCAGATTCCTCCTGGTCATGAACAGGATAAAGGACTACCGTGAAGAGGACGCAATTTCATTCTTCTGCATTAATTGCACGGACGAAGGAATCCTCAACGCCGTAAGTCGTCGCGAAATTACACACTTTTCCAACTTGGCGTCCATAGTACGAAAGTACTGTGCAATGGAGAGCGCCTGGAAAACTGAAATCAAATTTTGGGATAATCCGGCCTTGAACACAACCCCAGTCCAAAGTAAAAGGGTGCATCATTACCACGCACCTAGGTTAAATACCAAAAAGCAAAAACCCTTTAAAGGGCATGGAACCATACTGGAGGGATGGCTCAATGGACCCTGCAAAATTCACAGTACAGAGGGCGCCACGCCAACTCATAGCCTTAGAGCATGTTGGATACTACGGCAGGTGGCCAAAAGTGGCGAAGAGCTTCTAGCTCCAGAGCACCAGCCCAGCAATACCAGTACGGTATTAACAGTCTTCAAAACTTCCTCATCAAATAATATGCGGAAACGAACACTCCGCAACCTCGCCGAAGTCCACCAGGTAGCAACAATAAATCCATGGAGTGACACGGCTATTACCTTTAACGCCAGTGACGAACCTAAATTCCGAACAGCCCGAGCACCAGCCGCATTGGTCCTCAGTCCAATAGTGGACGGCTTTCGCCTTACCATGGTACTCATGGATGGCGGCAGCGGATTAAACCTTATTTATGAGGAAACCCTTCGAAAAATGGAAATAGACTGGAGCCGCATTGAGCGAAGCAGCGTAACCTTTAGAGGAATAATCCCTAGTAGGGAAGCATGCTGTACAGGAAAAATCACACTGGAGGTGGTGTTCGGCACGCCGGATAATTACAGGTCCGAGGAGGTCACATTCCAAGTGGCCCCGTTCAGCAGCGGATACCACGCTCTATTAGGGCGACAGGCATTCACAATTTTTCAAGCTATACCCCATTACGGGTACATGAAGCTCAAAATGCCCGGACCCAACGGAATCATCACTCTTGCTAGTGACCCGGACATAGCACTCCGCGCCGAAAATAAAACAGCCGCACTTGCCCTTGAGGCACTATCTGAAGCCCTAGCGGCCGAGGAACTCACTACGTTGCGCTCCACGGTGAACAGGGACGATGTGATACTCGATAAGAGATCCAAGTCCACCTCTTTTAAACCGGCGGACGAAATAGTCAAATTCCAAGTCCATCCAACAGACCATACAAAAACGGCCTCCATCGGGGCACAATTAAACCCCGATGTAGACGCCGCACTACGAGAATTCCTACGGGAAAATTGGGACATCTTTGCCTGGCACCCTTCAGACATGCCAGGAATCCCACCCCGGCTGGCCGAGCACAGCCTAAATGTCCTAAAAGGATTCAAGCCAGTCAAACAAACTCTTCGGCGCTTCTCCGAACCCAAGAGACAGGTCATGGGAGAGGAACTAGCCAAACTACTGCAAATACAAAAATTGACTGGATGCATGGCGGCTCTAAGCGGCTTTATCTCCCGCTTAGGAGAAAAGGCATTACCCCTTTATCGCCTCCTGCGGCGCACCGAACACTCCGAGTGGACGGATGCCGCCACGGCCGGACTCAAAGAAATCAAAGCCGTATTGGCAACAAATCCGGTCCTGGCCGTGCCCAACACGGGAGAACCAATGCTATTATACACCGCGGCAACCCATCAAGTTGTAAGCGCGGTGCTCGTTGTCGAACGATAAACGGACGGACACAAGTTCCCTCTCCAAAAACCAGTTTACTACGTGTCCACTGTCCTAACTCCATGCAAGTCACGGTACCCGCATTATCAAAAGATAGCATACGCGGTGTTCATGGCATCCTGGAAGCTGTGACACTATTTCCAAGAGTGTTCGATAACAGTAGCCTCCGAAGTACCTCTTAATGACATTATAAACAACCGCGACGCAACGGGCCGGATTGCCAAATGGGCCATCGAGCTCCTCCCGTTCGACATAACTTACAAGCCACGGCGAGCTATTAAGTCGCAGGTTTTGGCCGACTTCATCACCGAAATGGACTGAAGCCGAGCTCCCTAAAGAGTACGGTGCATATTCCAACTGGATCATGCACTTCGACGGCTCCAAAATGTTGGCTGGCCTGGGGGCTGGCGTTGTTCTAACGTCCCCAACCGGAGATACAGTCCAATATGTACTTCAGATAATGTGCACGGACTCCAACAACGCAGCTGAATACAAGGCCCTTCTACATGGTCTCCGGATGGCACTCTCCATGGGCATTTAGCGCCTAGAGGTCCGCGGGGATTCAAACCTCGCGATATCCCAAATAAATGGAGACTTTGATGCCAAGGATCCGAAAATGGCAGCTTATCGCAACGCCGTCTTAAAAATGTCAGCTCGGTTTGAGGGGCTCGAATTTCACCATATAGCCCGGGAGAACAACCAGGCAGCAGACGTGTTGGCACGCATTGGCGCAAAGCGCGATGCCGTCCCTCCCAACATCTTCCTAGAGAGGCTTTTCAAGCCATCCGTATCATGGGAGGGAGAGTTCAGAAATAACAGCCCGGACACAACCACACTACCCCTCACCGAACATTCTGACATAGTTGGTGGCTCCGCCAACGAAATAACACCGTCAGCCCACACAATAATGGCAGTCATTGCCCCATGGACAGAACCATTCCTAGCCTACCTAACTAGGCAGGAACTTCCCGAGGACCAAAACGAGGCCCACTGCATAGTGCGGCGATCTAAAGCCTATAAAGTCCACGAGGGAGAGCTTTATAAGAAAAGCACAACCGGAGTCCTTCAAAGGTGTATCTCCGAAGAGGAAGGGCGAAATCTTCTGGCTGAAATTCATGCCGGACTCGGCGGGCACCATGCCGCAGCCCGGGCCCTTGTAGGCAAGGCCTTCTGTACAGGATTTTATTGGCCGACGGCTCGGGCAGATGCTCAGGACTTGGTCCAACGATGCGTAGGATGCCAGCTCTTTGCTAATCAAAGCCACATGCCACCCACCGCCCTCAAAACTATACCCATCACCTGGCCGTTTGCGGTCTGGGGGCTTGATATGGTTGGACCCCTTAAAGGAGGAACCCACAAGCAAAAATACCTACTGGTCATGGTGGATAAATTCACCAAATGGATAGAGGCAAAGCCTGTTAAGACGGCCGAATCCGGACCGGTGATAGACTTCATATCAGGGGTAGTACACTGTTATGGCGTCCCCCATAGCATCATCGCTGATAATGGCATGAACTTTACGGCCGACGAGGTCAAACTCTGGTGCAAAAACATGGGCATCAAGCTCGACTACGCTTCAGTCTATCACCCCCAAACTAACGGTCAAGTCGAGCGAGCAAATGGTGTAATCATGAGCAGCATTAAACCCAGACTAGTGAGGTCCCTCAAGGAATCTAATACGCACTGGGTAGAGGAGCTCGACTCCGTACTATGGGGGCTGCGGACCACGCCGAATCGCACTACCGGATTCACACCATTTTTATGGTGTACGGCGCAGAGGCAGTTTTTCCCTGCGACATAATTCATGACTCACCTCACGTGCGCATGTACAAAGAAAGAGAAGCCGAGCTCGATCGGCAGGATAGTTTGGACGCCTTGGAGGAGGAGCGCGACATGGCAAAAGCCCGTTTCGCATTCTATCAACAGCAGGCTCGAAGATACCAAAGCAGAGAAGTACGAGCCAAAGCTTACAATGTTGGTGAATTAGTTCTATGCCTGCCGGACAAGAAAAAGGACAAACTCAAGCCCAAATGGGAGGGTCCCTTCATCATCGACCAAGTCCTGACCGGCGGCGCGTACCATCTCAGGAACGCATGGGATAACCGACTGGAGCCGAACCCATGGAATGCAGCCCGTCTCTGAAGATTTTACGCCTAGCGCCGGACTCGGGGTTCGTCTCCTTCCTCCATCTATATTTTATACTTTAACTGTCTTTTATTTCTCTCCTTCTCCCTCCTTTTTATAAAGCCGTTGAAGGCTCGTTTGTGCATTGTTTGCACACACTTGACGCGTTGTCGCGCTCAGTATACCTGGGGGCTTCTTTAACAGAAGCTTATTCTACGGGCTTTATGCCCACCACATGTGTCACACTTCCGCATGTACCTTTTATTCACCATTATATGCATCTATATGACTTAAGTTTTGGCCAAGCTGGTTTGCCTGGCTCCTGTGCTTACCCCTACGTTCCCGATTGTTCGGCTAGGTGGTAAAGGGAGCACCTCTGCGATTGTTACCGCCGGGTCAGCCAGACGTGTACCTCAGACTGGGTGAAGCCGAAAGCTAGCGTTCTTAAGGGAATATTCGGTTGGTGAACTAAAAGACAATTTCTTATTTATTCATTTATCTGCCCCCAGATGTTTTTCTGCTTTTTTCGCAGTCCGGACATGCACTTTAGGGCATGCCTCCCAGGGAAAGGAACCCCTAACGGAACTATTCTCCCTGGAAGATGTTTCTTACTAACCATGTAATATAACATAACTAGTTGGGCACTTGTCTGATAGAGCACTAATGACCCCTATGCCTGGTCTCCATGCATGCCCCGGTTCTTACATAACCGCGAGGGTATTCGGACACACTCCGGACTATAGGGTCCCGAGGTTGAACCGAAAGGGTCCGCTACGACAAACGATCTACAATCCGGCTAGAAGGCATTTTACATGTCATTTTTAATTACATAGTCAAATTGACTGATTGTATTCCTCTTCAATACCATCTAATAGGCTGTCTAGTTTATAGTCCCGCTGGGAATACTTTGCGGCCAACTCTACTAGGCCATACACTAAGCTCACAGGGATCTCCTTCCCATCGGGCCCCACAGGTCCGACCTCGGCCATGTGGTTTGGGTCAGCCTTCGTGTACCGCGTCTTCACCATGGCCTAGGCCTCCCGGGCGCCTTGACGGCAGGCCGATATCTTCCACAGTCGGAAGCGCCTCCGTGCTCCCTGAACCCTCTCTGCAATCTCTCCAAGGCCTACGGGTAGGGAGATGGATGGCCACAAGGCATGGGCGACGTCTCTCATCACCTGCCGAACTCGTTCGTGCAGTTGGAGCAGCTCGGGAAGTAGGTCACCCGTTGAACCGGGCATTTCCTCTGCAGGACGACCTATGAGCATACCTACAGACATATTTCTGTTAGTCGACTTCCTCGCCGAACTCTTCTTTTCAAAAAAAGCTCGCTCAAGCACTTACTATAAATGCCATGACGAAGCCGCCGATTCTCCTTAACGGAGTCAGACAGCTGGGCTCGAACATCCTTTAGTTCCTCACCCAGCTGGGTGTTGGCATCTTGGAGATTATTTTTCTCTTGCCTCACCCTTGTAAGCACATTCTCGCCGGCCTTTAACTGGCGCAGGAGATGTTGCTTGTTCGGATCTAGTCCGGCGCCATCTGCAATATTATTGTCAGACTTATACACATGCCGCACTTCACAAACTACTTATCTTTCGAAGTATATATTACCGGAGGGGGTCTCTGTGGCTCCCCCTGGGGCGGCTAGTGCGGCCTTAAGCTGGGCCTTGCACTCTTCAAGCTCCTGAGATAGTCGGGTATTCTTTTCTGTAAGATCCTGCATAACAAATGATCCTTAAATCAGTTCTCCTAACTATTTTAAGTCTCGGGGGCTACTGGCATATATAACTGTCAAATTTCCTCACCCGTATGTCCTTTACATACTGCTCCGTGGCTCTGGCTAGACCATCTTGAGCGGCACGAAGGTGCGCGTCTCCCGAATTGAAGGCGTTCAATGCCTCTTGGGAGAAACATGCGTTGCGAAGAACTGTCCAGCGGCGCCTGTGATTCATGGCACTCTCCACCTTGGAGTTGGTGGCGGACAATCCGTCGGCATCCTCTGTCGGAGGAGCATCCGACGCACGCCTCGTGTTCACCTCCGCCTCCGGACCCGGCGTTGGAACTTGGCTGGCGGAGCCTCGATTGGCCATCTCTCCGGACAAGTCCGGCGAGTGCTCTTTCTGAAAGGAGCACCAGTGTTAATATACCTTCCCAAAATCAATCCCGGGAATATGGTGACGCGCCTTACCGTTGCGGCTGCGTTTCAACCCGGACCGCACTTCTTTTTAGCCTGCGTGGCCGCGCTGCCCCTTGTTGGCTAGCCGCTGCGGGCTCGGCTTCCCGCCTCGGAGGCACACCCTGTGAAACACCATTGATATACGGTGATCAAAAATAAGCACAGATGAGTCATTATCAAAGTACTGGGGCTTCGGTCTTGGTTACCTGTGAGGCTGGAAGTATCCCGGGGTAATCGGCCATAATGGCGACCAAGGCATTATCGATGCTCAGTTGGTGAAATACCCCATCAATCAGCTCCACCAATATGTCTGGATCCTCTTGGGATGCCGGATCGAGGAACCGTTCCGGATCCTCGGGTTGCAGAGGCAGGTTGTTTATATCTTTTACGGCCTGACGCAGTTCCTATGTCGAACTCACAAAATGAGATATATAACCATGGGAGTACGGATCGGATGTACGGGAAAGGAGATGTTCGCTTACCCAGCTTCGAGGATTGTTCATAGAAAATCCGTTCAATGGACTGACGCAGAGAAAATCCTCCTCTTCCCCCTTGTACAGCGCGGACAAGATCTTCACCAGTTCGGCGATCGATCCCGGCCCCTTACGGCCATGACGGGTAGCGTCGTCCTCCCCATTGAAATCCCACATGGGGTGGCCCCTATATTGAAGTGGCTGCACCCCCCGCAAAATGCATGTGGCCATGACACTGATCATGGTCAGTCCGGAATGAGCTAGCAACCTTATTCGGCTCATCAGGTAAAGGACGTCCCTGTCACTGTTCCTCTAGGGGCTCCGTGGACGCCAACTTAGGCATTTCTTCAAGGGAGCATTACTAAACTCCCGGAGGCCGGTCCGAACGGGACCGGTAGCGGGGCGTCTTCTATATAAAACCATTCCGAAGGCCAGTCTTCGGACGCCTTCTTCGGGGTTCCAGATAGATATCCGGTCCCAGCGATCCGCCATAGCTCGGCTCCGCCCACTTGATATATTGACCCCTCATGAGAACGGGGTACGAGGCAGAATAATCTCTTCCACAGCACAAAATGAGCCTCGACGCCCAAAAACAGTTCGCAAAGGGCTACAAAGCCCGCGATGTGCAGAATGGAGGCAGGCGTAAGGTGATGCAGCTGGAGGCCATAGAACTCCAGGAGCTCCCGGAGAAACGGATGTATTGGAAATCCGAGTCCTCTTATCAGATAAGAGACAAAGCATACCCGCCTCCTTTGGAAGGATCGGGGACGCTCTCCACTTGCTTTCCACCATTATAGGTGGCGAGTCCGGATCGAACCGGAACCATGAAGGCTGGGGGAAGAAATCCCTTGGTTTGGAGCGTCACTAGCTTGCTATGCGGGACTGAGCATCTCTCCCAATCCCCAGGCTTGGGGCTGGGAGCGCGAGAGGAGGAGCCGCGTCGACTGTCCATGATAGAATGGATTTTTTGTCAGAGGCGCTCCGGTGAAAGCTTGCAAAGGGGAGGTGGTGTGATTCGGATCTAGATCCTCGTCTCTTTTTATAGGAAGCTCATTTGCGCAGCTAGGGGGGAAGTGTAAAAATACCCTGGCTTTTCGCATTCGTTCGACACGTGGAAGATGGCCATTATTGAGCGTGGAAGCCAAGGAACGCAGCATTTATCAAAAGCCGGACACTATTCGACAAGTATAAGGAATTTGGAGAAGAACCTGCCTCGCAATGCCGAAGACAATCTACGCGTCGGACTCGTCGTCATTGAAGCCTGGTTCGGGGGCTACTGAGGGAGTCCTGGATTAGGGGGTGTCCGGATAGCTGAACTATCACCGTTGGCCGGACTCCTGGACTATGCAGATATAAGATTGAAGACTTCGTCCCGTATCCGGATGGGACTTTCCTTGCCGTGGAAGGCAAGCTTGGCGATACGGATATGTAGATCTCCTACCATTGTAACCGACTATGTGTAACCCTAACCCTCTTCGGTGTCTATATAAACCAGAGGGTTTTAGTCCCTAGGACGAACAACAATCATACCATAGGCTAGCTTCTAGGGTTTAGCCTCTTTGATCTCGTGGTAGATCTACTCTTGTACTACCCATATCATCAATATTAATCAAGCAGGAGTAGGGTTTTACCTCCATCGAGAGGGCCCGAACCTGGGTAAAAACATCGTGTCCCTTGTCCCCTGTTACCATCCGCCTAGACGCACAGTTCGGGAACCCCTACCCAAGATCCGCTGGTTTTGACACCGACATTAGACACGCTACTGATTGTTTTCTATCAGAAGTAGTCAATGAGAAAAACAAAAGACAAGTAGCACATACATACGTGTTAGATAATAACGAGAAATAAACGAGACAGAGAGACACGGATTTTTACGTGGAAACCCTTGCGGGAGAAAACCACGGACGCACGAAGGCGCAATAACTATGATGGAGGAGTATTACAATCACGAGACGACAGACCGTCTTAGGTGCGACTACATGGGGTATATATGAGGGGCAACACATAAGAGTCCTTATAGGACAAGTAAACGAGTTGTACTCGTACGCGTCGGTACCAACGCAAAGCCCACACCATATGTACTACGTCTAGTCCAATACGGTAGAATTTAGATCATAATTTAACAATCTCCACCTTGATCCAAATTCCCTCCAGTAGTCGAAGAAAGTGAATAACTCCATCCAAAATAGCATAACCACCTTGTGCGTCATAGTCCATAGGACTAGTGAGAAATACCAACTAAGCCTGAGCAAAGCTCAAACTTATTGGTCGGAACTGGCTTTGTCATCATATCAGCAGGATTATCATGAATACTTATCTTGCATACCTTCAAATCACCTTCAGCAACAACATCTCGAATATAGTGGTATCTGACATCAATGTGCTTTGTTCTCTCATGGTACATTGGATTCTTGGTAAGATATATAGCACTTTGACTGTCACTAAATATGGTAGGGCAAGATGAATCTCCACAAAGCTCAGTGTACAAACCTTTCAACCAGATAGCTTCTTTGCATGCCTCAGAAATAGCCATATACTCGGCATCAGTAGTGGAACAAGCCACAATAGACTGCAAAGTTGCTCTCCAACTCACAGCACAACCACCAATGGTGAAAACATAACATGTGAGTGATCTTCTCTTATCCAAATCACCAGCAAAATTAGAATCAACAAAACTAACAAGTCCATCTCCAGTTTTCCCGAACTGTAAATAAGCATTAGAAGTACCTCGCAGGTATCTGAAAATCCACTGAACTGCTTTCCAATGCTCTTTTCCAGGATTAGCCATGTATCTACTGACAACACTCAATGCATATGATAAGTCAGGACGAGAACAAACCATGGCATACATAAGTGAACCAACTGCACTTGAATAGGGAACTCTAGACATGTACTCAATATCGGAATCTGACTTAGGACATAAACCTGATGACAATTTGAAGTGTGCAGCTAACGGTGTACTCACCGGCTTGGCATTATGCATATTAAAACAACGAAGAACTTTATTAATATATTCCTTCCGACTTAGATATACTTTTCCTGACGGTCTATCTCTGGATTTTTCCATGCCAAGAATTTTCTTTGCTGCACCCAAATCCTTCATCTCAAATTCATTACTCAATTGCTTCTTTAGTTCATTAATATCTGACATACTCTTTGCAACAATTAGCATATCATCAACATAAAGGAGCAAATAAATAGTTGAACCATTAGCAGTTTTCAAATAAACACAACTATCATAATTAGACCTTTTGAAACCTTGAGGGAGCATAAAGGTGTCAAATCTCTTGTACCACTGTTTAGGGGATTGCTTCAATCCGTACAGAGATTTCTTTAACTTGCAGATAAGCTTTTCTTTTCCAGGAATAACAAAACCTTCAAGTTGTTCCATATAAATATCATCTTCTAATTCTCCATGTAAAAATGCAGTTTTAACATCCAATTGTTCAAGCTCAAAATCATGCATGGCAACAATACTGAGTAAAGTGCGAATAGAGCTATGCTTCACAACAGGAGAAAAGACTTCGTTATAGTCAATACCTAGAATCTGACTATAACCTTTAGCAACTAACCTTACTTTATATCTTGTCTCATCATTAGGAGAAACACCTTCTTTCCTCTTGAAAACCCACTTGCAACGAATAGGTTTCTTCTCTCTAGGCAATTTTACTAAATCCCAAGTGCCATTCTTTTCAAGTGATTCCATATCATCATGCATAGCAGTTATCCACTTATTACTATCACTAGAAATAATAGCCTCGGAATATGAAGAAGGCTCAGCATCACCTTCAATTTCTTCTGCAATGGATAAAGCAAAAGAAACAATATTGCACTCTTCAATTAACCTATCAAGTTTATTAATACCCCGTCTAACTCTGTCACGTGCAAGATTCCAACTGGGTGGAACAATAGGCTGATTTGGAGTGGGAGTGACATAATCATCATTAACGACCGGTTCATTATGTGCATCAACAATTTCATTACCAGATGTATCACCTGTTTCAATAACATGCTCCACCTGAACAGTAGGCTGCTGAATAGTAGGCTACTGTTCACTCTCAACAGGAACATTAGTAGATGAAACATCATGTAACATAGTAGTTTCATTAAAGATAACATTTCTGCTAATAACAACCTTCTGGGTTTCAGGATTCCACAATTTAAAACCTTTAACACCAGACTTATAACCAAGAAAGATGCACTTAACAGCCCTAGGCTCCAATTTTCCATTATCAACATGAGCATAAGCAGTGCAACCAAAAACTCTCAACTGTGAATAATCAGCAGGTGAACCAGACCATACCTCAATTGGTTCTTATTAAGAGAAATAGATGGTGAACGATTAATGAGATAACAAGCAGTGGAAGCGGCCTCAGCCCAAAAACGCCTATGCAAACCTACATTGGACAACATGCAACGGGCTCTGGAAATAATGGTCATGTTCATATGCTTAGCAACACCGTTTTGTTGAGGAGTATAAGGAACGGTGTAATGTCTGACAATGCCTTCAGACTTGCAATAATTCTTAAATTGCTTAGAGCAGAACTCCATACCATTATCAGTGCGAAGTATTTTTACCTTCTTTTAAGTTTGTCTCTCAATCATAATCTTCCACTCCTTAAATGCTGAGAATGCTTCATATTTATGCTTCAAGAAATAAGGCCAAACTTTTATCGAATAATCATCAATAATAGTCAGCATGTAACTTGCACCACCTAGTGACTTCTTGCGAGATGGTCCCCATATATCAAAATGAACATAATCAAGAATACCTTCAGTTGTATGGGTCGAAGTATTGAAGTTCACCCTCTTGTGCTTGCCGAAGATACAATGCTCACAAAATTTCAATTTACCAGGTTCATATCCATCAAGGAGACCTCTCTTATTTAACTCTGCTAAACCAAGTTCACTCATAGGTCCAAGACGCATATGCCAAAGGTTAGCAGCATCACAATGAGAATTCTTTCAAACATCTGGAGTAGCGTTACCTGAAACAGTAGAACCTCGAAGGTAATAAAGACCATTGGTCGAACTTAAGTCACCTTTCATCACAACAAGGGAGCCTTTGGTGACCTTCAAAACACTATCTCCACCTGAATACTTGTACCCCTTAGCATCAAGGGCACTAACAGAGATAAGATTTCTCTTCATCTTCGGAATATACCGAACATCTGTCAAAGTTCTGATTATGCCATCAAACATCTTGATTCGAACGGAACCTATGCCTTCAATCTTGCATGGTGAATTATCAAAACCCAAAACAGAACCGGCAGAAGTAGTGGAATCAAAAGTATTAAACCAATCTCTATGTGGACACATATGAAAAGTGCATGCAGTGTCAAGTACCCACTCATCATTGGTCTCAGCACATCCAGCACTAACGACAAGAGCATCATCGGAACTATCATCACGTGCAACGTTAGCAGAATTTTTACCTTGTTTGTTACCTTTCCTCTTTTCCTTATTCTGCAACTTGAAACAGTCAGAGATGTCATGCCCGTCTCTCTTGCAATATCTGCAATATTTCTTGTCTCTGGATTGCGACCGGCCCCTATAGCCATTCTTACTTTTGCCTCTGTTTCCATTATTGGGGTTCTTCTCCTTTGTCCTGGCACGAACAGATAATCCCTCGGCTTGGGATGAACTCGAACCATCATGAGGCACCATTAATTTCATCTTCTCCTTGGAGTTCAAAGCTTCATAAACTTCATTAATTGTGAGAGTATCACGACTGTATAATATGGTGTCTCTAAAATTGGTATAAGAACTTGGCAGTGAACAAAGTAACATTAAAGCAGTATCTTCCTCTTCATACTTAACCTCCATTGCAGCAAGATCAGATATGATCTCTTTAAATTCTGAAATATGATTCAAAACATTACCTCCATTGGGTAACCTGTGCAGGAATAATTTTTGCTTCAGATGCATCTTGCTGGTGAGATCTTTAGTCATACAAATCCCTTCCAGCTTTAACCATAGAGCGGCGGCAGTTTTCTCACTCAAAACTTCCTGCAAAATATTATTATGCAAATGGAGTTGAATTTGTGACAAAGCCTTACAATCAATTCTTTTCTCCTCATTAGTCCAGTCCTGAATTATGTTCTTCCCAAAACTATCCAGTGCTTCATCATAGTCGGACTATGCCAACAACGCCCGCATCTTGACTTGCCATAGGGTAAACCTTGTGTCATGGTCCAGCAGCGGAAGATCGTACCTCATGGATGCCATGAGTAGATTAATCTGTGTACACAAAGTAGTACAAGCCGGAAAAAATAATTCTTGACAGAATTAATTAATGCAGGACAACAAAGTTGAAAAAAATAGCACCTGATAGATCACGGGTAGACGCATAGCAATTTGCAAACCCAAAAAAACTGATTTGACTTCACGTCAGGAAGTGGAGTAGTACTAGGAATTGATCTGATGATTTGACGTGAATAGGATTAGTACTGGTACTCTGCGTCGAAACTTGGTGTTGTGGATGGGAAGACGTGGTCTAGGCGACACGCGGCTGTAGCAACGTCAGCTTGTATAGCAGCTCGCACCAGAAAAATTCTCCGACCGGAGATCGCAGGACGGCAGCGGCGCGCACAGCCGAAACCCTAATCTCTCGTCTCAAAAATCTCGTATCTGCGAACTTGGCTCTGTATACCACTTGTTAGATAATAATGAGAAATAAACAAGACACAGAGACATGGATTTTTACATGGAAACCCTTGCAGGAGAAAACCACGGACGCACGAAGGTGCAATAACTATGATGGAGGAGTATTACAAGCACGAGATGACAGACCGTCTTAGGTGCGACTACATGGGGTATATATGAGGGGCAACACATAAGAGTCCTTGTAGGACAAGTAAACAAGTTGTACTCGTACGCGTCGATACCAACGCAAAGCCCACACCATATGTACTACATCTAGTCCAATATGGTAGAATTTAGATCATAATTTAACAATACGGACAATTACCTGATTGATTTCCGTTGCATGCATATACGTATCCGCAAGCTCATATAATTTCATTGCCGTGAGGACTGAGGACTTTTGGCAAACCCCTGCTGATATAATGAGGCAGCAGAACGAACCATACTGAACAAAGAAAAATTCCAGCAGGCATCATCAACATATATGCAGCGACCCTTGGCCCCTGCCAAATCTAAAGCGATGCATCGACAACTATATATCTATGCATCCACAACCATGATGCCTTACAGATGCCGCACCCCATACGAGCCTATGAATGCTGGAATACCCGACGAATCCAAGGCATGATATATTTAGTGCCTTGAACATAACCGCATCGTCTTGACACAGAAAAGATTGAAAGACGATAGACAACAGTGGCAAGATTCAGATTTGATGAAAGATGACAGACAACAACATCGTAAAATTCAGATTTGGGTAATATTTGTGTGCAATGCATGTGCCTTTAGACGTAACCATCTTAGCATGTCTTCGTAGCTTCTTTTGTACGTAACAATATGCATTGATGTGCAATTTTATTTTTGCAAAGGATGTGCATTGTTATATAGTCAACTCACTTCCCATCGAATTTTATACGTACATTGTCACCACCTTTTGAATTTTCAGGTGCCTAAGAAGTAGAGTGATTAAGAATAACACAAGACAATTAAACACGAAATGTCAACCCTTTAACTGGTGAACTTATTATAAGCATCGATGAGCTTAAAAGAAAAACATTTATTTATATATATTTAACAATATTCTTCATGCATTGTCCGCTATAACTTAATATAAGTCGGCTTTTAACACTAACACGGTAGTACTATATTGTTTGTTTTCTGAGGGTGATAAAAAGTCACACTACTATCTAGAAATATCTGATAGACGCTTACAGATAAACAATTTGAGTTCTCTTTTTTGTAGGAAGACTTAATGTAGAGTTCTATTTATGTATGTGACAACTTCAAAGTTGTAGAATCTATCCAATATCGCGGGGTAATGACTGAAAAAGATATGAAATTATTACTTTTAGTACCTTATAAAATATGGTACATGAGGTGAAAAGTTTTACTACTTTGAGTTTGTTGCCAAGAATAACCTACAAGATTTTAGCAAGTTTAGCTAATATACACCGATAAGTGCAAAATCCATTAAGTACAAAAATAAGTGGTACACATTTAGTAATAAAAATGGATATATATCAAACTACATATGTGCAATGCAAAAACAATACATAGTAACAATATTGAAACCTTTAAGCCATCAACGAAAATGGCACACAGAAATTTGAATATAATGTTTCTAATATCTTTTTCTAGGTTGTTCCTAATATCATAGTAAATCATTACAGAAAATGATTCCACAACAATGTAATTACTTTATTTCAAAACATAAAAGCATATGACATGCATGGTAGAGAATATTTTTCTCAAAATCGAAACCAATAAAATTATATCTAGCTGCGCAAATGCGCAGGTAACACCGCTAGTTCTTTTTAATCAAGATGACATAATCGTTTACGATCTTTAGATCACGTTGCTTATAATGAAAATCTGAGAAAAAGGGTTCCTACTGATGTTCTAGTTGAAAGGATTTCTGAACTTAATGATACTTTAGCTATTCAGAACAATGGGTTAGGTTTCCCTCTTGAACAAAGGCTCGTGACTTTTTGCCAAAAGAATGCTTATAATGATGAATTGGTTGTGCAATACGAGGGGCCAAAGGAGGAACCAATTCCTCCCGAGCATGATCTTGGGGACTTTTCTCCCATTAAATTCAGCCTGTTTGATTACTTTTGCTTACCACAAAGAAAACTTGCTGCTGAACGTAGGGAGTATGAGATGAGTTTTCGCGATTTGCCTTGTCATTACTATAGCCATACCTAGATCTATTCTTGTTTTTATGCCTAGCTAGGGGTGTTAAACGATAGCGCCTGTTGGGAGGCAACCCAATTTTATGCCTAGCTTGGGCCTTAGATGTCTTCATAATTATGCGCTTTTCTATCAATTGCTCGGCAGTAATTTGTTCACCCACCGTAATACATGCTATCTTGAGAGAAGCCACTAGTGAAACCTATGCCCCCCCCCGGGTCTCTTTCCATTATATTGCATCTCTTTAAATCTCGTTTGCTATTTTGCAATCTTTACTTTCCAATCTATACAACAAAAATACTAAAAATATTTACTTTACTATCTCTATCGGATCTCACTTTTGCGAGTGGCCATGAAGGGATTGACAACCCCTTTATCGTGTTGGTTGCAAGGTTCTTGATTGTTTGTGCAGGTACTAGGTGACTTGTGTGTTGTCTCCTACTAGATTGATACCTTGGTTCTCAAAACTAAGGGAAATACTTATGCTACTTTGCTGCATCACCCTTTCCTTTTCAAGGGAAAACCAACGCATGCTCAAGAGGTAGCAATGTGCCGCACAGTAAAATAGTGACCGGGCTGACATCGGAAAGCACGATAAAACTATAATCCTATGTGATACATCCCCAACGTATATGTAAGTTTTTATTGTTCCATCCTATTATAGTATCAATTTTGGATGTTTTATATGCAATTGTATGCAATTATATATCATTTTTTGGAAAAACCTATTAACCCAGTGCTTTGCATGTTTTTAATTTTTCAGAAAATCAGTACAAAACGAAGTCCAAACGCTACAAAACTTTTTGCCGATTTTTTTTCTAGACAAGAGAGACCATAGAAGCTTCAGGAGTAGACCGGACGACAACCGAGGAAATGACAAGGCAACAGGGTGCGCCCTGTTACCTTGTGGTCCCTATGGGGATTCGTCTGACCTAATTCCACCTCTATAAATTCTCTAAAATTGGAAACAACAGAGAGCCACCCAAAATATTTTTTTTGCCACCGCAAGTCTGTTCTTCCGCGATCCCATCTAGAGGCCTTTTCCGGTACTCCGACGAAGGGGGAATCAATCACTGAGTACTTTTACATCAACCTTGTTGCCCTTCCGATGATGTGTGAGTAGTTTACCACAGACCTATGGGTCCATAGCTAGTAGTTAAATGGCTTCATATCTCTCTTTGATCTTCAATACAATTTTCTCCTTGATGTTCTTGGAGTTCTATCTGATGTAATCTTCTTTTGCGGTGTGCCTATTGGGATCCGATGAATTGTGGGTTTATGATCAGATTATTCATGAGAAATATTTGAGTCTTTTTTGAATTCTTTTATACCTGATTATTTTAGCTTTGTATTTCTCTCTGATCTATCCGTTTGGTTTGGCCAACTAGATTGATTTATCTTGCAATGGGAGAGGTGCTTTTTATGGGTTCAATCTTGCGGTGCTCTATATTCCAGTAACAAAGTAGGGGACAAGGCATGTATTTGTATTGTTGCCATTAAGGGGGAAACGACGGGGTTTATTCATATTTGTTGGATTTACTTAGTCTACACCATGTCATCTTGCTTAAGGCGTTACTCCGTTTTTATAAACTTAGTACCCTAGATGCATGGTGGATAGCGGTCGACGGGTGGAGTAATAGTAGTAGATGCGGGTAGGAGTTGGTCTACTTGTCTCGAATGTGATGCATATATACATGATCATTGCCTTGGATATCGTCATAACTATGCGCTTTTCTATCAATTGCCCAATATTAATTTGTTTACCCATCATATGTTTTTTGTTCGAGAGAGAAGCATCTAGTGAAAACTATGGTCCCCGGGTCTACTTTATCATATATAAAATCCAAAAATACCTTGTTACAATTTATTTACCATTATTTTTTGTGTTTTATTTTATTTATCTATCACTACGAGATTTGATCCTTGCAATTAACCGCCGAGGGGATTGACAATCCCCCTGTTTGCATTGGGTGCAAGTATTTGCTTTCGTGTGTGTAGGGTGCAAGTATTTATTTGTCACGTGGTTCTCCTATTGGATTGATAAGATTTTAGTTCATAAATGAGGAAAATACTCATCTCTACTATACTGCTTCATCCTCTCCTCTTCGAGGAAATCCTAACGCATCTCACAAGTAGCACTATGGAGCTAGAGCAAATTTCATGTTTATTTCCTTAGTGTTGATTACTTTTGAAAGTTCTTTTTGAGGGTCCAGGAAGACATCACAAAACACCCCGTCAGGATGCGATACGGCTTCTTGCCAAAGCACCCCCTTGGTCGGATGTTGTGCTTTCAGATGTCAGCCTAGTATTTGGACTTCCTCGTCTACTCGATGATCTCAGGTTGTGTTAGTTGTTTCGAGTATGAGTCCCTGGTTCTGACGGTTCACGTCATGTAGCATATTGTGTGGTCGACCTTTCTATTGATCCATTTGTTGGGTTGCCCTGGTCAGCGAAAGAAGGATATGTGCATCGATCATCATTGTCTGTCATTGTTATACATACAGGGCAAATACAAACACAATACAAAGATTTATGCTTCAAATAGTTTACATAACTTATCTAATGCAGTTGGTCTCTACGCCAATTTTGCAATGGGTCGTACCATACTGGTCTGTGGTCAGTTTCATTGTCTGTCGTTGGTATATATAGAGGGCATATACAAATGCAATACGATCATATTCACCTGTAGGCTTTTCATGATAAACATTCTTCAAATGGTTCGCCTAATGCACCAATGGTTGTAGTTAGTCTCTTCAAATAGTTCACTTGACTTACATTTTTTATGTTTCACATAGTTTGCTTATAACTCGCGGGTTGTAGTTGGTTTTTGCGCCAATTGACGCAATGGGTCATGTATTGATATAGACGACCAAATATTGTCCGACTGGCAAGGCGATTAGGCCACTGCCAGACCGAAAGGACTACCTGGACCTAAGAATGGGTGGTTGAGCCATAGTTGCTCGAAAAAGCGTGTTCCCGGGAGCTTGAACAGAGCTTGATGATGTGATGAGCACAAAAGGATGGGCCGAGTCGGGTAATCCCAACTTACATTGCCTGAGTAGTAGCACGACGGGGGAACTAACCTCCAATGCTACCTCCTAAAGGTTGCTCTTTGATAAAGTTAAATCCCTAAAGAAAGCAATCATCGATGATTGTTGTCAAGGCAAATAGAAATGCGTAATGGATATAATTATTTGCAAACAGTTGAGGAAAAATCCTTTAAATAGTTTGCTTCTTTTTTGGTCTGCATTTCTCCTATGCAACAATTGGCACATCGAGTCGTCTATTAAAAACAAACTTCCAAAGAAAGCTATGGAAGATGAAAGTAATTGCTTGGTCCCTGTGCCAATTGGCGCAACGGATAACGAAAGGAGACGATAGAGAAAATAAGTCTATGTTCCAGTTATGACTAAAATATCCTACTCGCAAACCTTATCAAGTGTGATCCCCATCACATCCCGGTTGTGTACCCGGACCGATTAGTTGTGCACGGACATGCCTTGGTCTTCTATTTGAAAGAGAGAATGCCCGAGAGCAACCACACGGCACACGTTTGCTGGGCCTATAGACCATGAGGCATTCAAAAGCCGGGTAAGCATGCCAAATAAGCTAGCAAGCCAAGATCCATGGTGACAAGAGACTGCGTACGAAAGAGCACCTCTCCATGAGATCGAGGACAACAGTTGAAAGCATTGAATGGGTGTTATCCGAGTACGACTTACAATTACCAGGGTTCGGGAAGGCTACGGGCCTCTTCATCTAAGTGGAGGCAATGGGTGGTAGCACCACGCAACATCCTCATCAGGCCCTCCGCTTAAAAAAGAAGCACACAATCCCTCCGAGACGGTAGGACACCAGGAAGGCAAGTTATGAGTGGGACCAACGAGCATGTGAAGTATACACGCTAGTCGGCCAGGCGGCAGGGGTAAAAGGTCGGGAGAGATGGCAGAACACGTCATCCGATCAACCATAGTGGTCCAACGTCGGCCAACATGACATGATCCTTCCACCCACAAGGGTCTCAATGTCTAGCCAGCGCTCAAAAACCACACCCAGATCCAAGAACACGTCTTCTATTCAAGGGGACACATAGGCGAGAAGTCATGACACAGTACAAAAACCCGCCTTATAGAACACAAGCAAAAGAAGCCCATCGTTCACATTGCGTTTCTATCATGTTGTTGAGGCAAATAGAAACTCAGTATGAACATAATCATTTGCAAAAAGTTGAGGGAAAAATCATTCAAATAGTTCGTTTTACTTTCGGGTTGTATTGACAAGTTGGTCTCTACGCCAGTTGATGCAACAGATCATCTAGTTATACATAAATGATAGTAGTGCATACATGTTTGTTATAGTACAAGTGGTGTGATGCTAGCACATGTATTCTGGTGTCGTGTAACAATTTTTTATTGATCCAGAGGAGAGTATGTATTCCATTTTTATAGTATGGTGTCGTGCAATACATGATTTTCAAATACAAAATCTAGAAACTTAGGATCCTTCTTTTTCACAGATGGAACAATGCATGGGGATTTCTTGGCTCATCATGCTATTGCTCTAGGTTTGCATGCTTTCATACTCTCTCATCGTACGTTGCTACATATCTGTTACTTTTTACTGTTTACCTCCGTTACATCACCCTAGGTTGTTTTATCGCAAAGAATTCTACCTTAGTGGAACTACAATCCTAGTGTGATAAGGAAATCATCGTTTTATCCTTAGTGGCAACAATATAATACATGCTCGTTCCCTTTTTGTCATTGAGATGAATCACCGCAAGATTGAACCTACTACTCTACACCACTCACTCTAAAGATCTACCCATCAAACTTGACCAAAGTAGACAAATAGATTGGAGAGCATACAAAGCTACTCAATTATGCAGCAAAAATCTTCAAAAGATTCAAATTTTAAATGACAATCTGATCATAAAGTGATAATTCATCATCTACTGACAAACACAAAACTGATTACATCATAGATCCCGATCATATGAGGCAGCTCACGGGAACTTTGTATCGAATTGCAAGGGAAAGAAGGTTCATCTAGCTACTGCCATGCACTACTAGGGAAAAGCCTAGCAGCAGCGCGGGTTTTAGGTATATTAGTAGTGCGGGAGGCGGCGCTACTAATAAGGCGCTACAGCTAACCCGTAGCAGCAGCGCGTGCGCGCCCGCGCTACTGATATACAAGTGTAGCAGCAGCGTTCTTCGGTGGAGCTCGCTACTGCTAATAGCTATAGCGCGCTTCCCCTGTGCGCGCTACTGATACTACCGCGCTGCTGCTAACTTTTCTCCACTCACTACTTCTAATTTTAATATATTTTTTCTGCATGTTTGTTTTGTATTTGAACAGGCTTTATAGAAGAATCTTTAGCACATACAAATGTCATCATGATACACATACAAATGTCATCATGATACACATACAAATGCCTGTGAGACCACAAATGTAATCATAGCATATACATACAAATTGTCTCATCATAATCATCATCCAACACAAAGTGGTATCTTGTCATCATCTCGAAAATAGCGATACATGAAAGTCTCGAATACTTGCAACTACAATGTCATCCATCTAAACAAAGGTATACGCGAGAAGAGCTATCACTATGAGTGAGAGCGGAACTATGCAGTACATGAGGCGGCGGTTACGAGTCCTCTCTCGCGCTAGCGTGAACCTCAAGTAACTAGCTTCTCCTTCTTGTCTGCTTTTGAAGCCTTTATGGCTGGCGCCCGAGAACTCATTCACTTTCGCCTGACACTCAGGACACTCGTTGTACACCCCCGGAACCTTCCCTTTGTACACGAATAGCACTTCCATCTCACCATCAAGAAACTAGGTACCTGTTAGAGATGCATATCCATGAAGAGGATGTACAATAATATGCAACAAAATATACTAGAGCAACACCAAAAATAAAGGGTTAGCAACTAGATGCAACATACAGTATGCAAACTAATTAACTAGAGGTACGCAGGTCATCGTACGCAAACTAACAAAGTAGCGTTACACAAGTTCGGCAGGGACCGTGGACATCACAAAGTTTCATCGCTACAAAAAGTATACAAGTTCAACCGACACATATCATCATCATCGGCATCATAAATCACTAGAAGTTCCATCCTTCCGTATCATCGAGGATGGACCCTAGCTTCTTGAATGGCGTGAGGTCTAGATGTTGCATGCCTATGCGAGTTCGGACGTCAGCTCGCGATATAGGGCCGTGGTGGAACATCCCCTTCTCATCGATGACTTCTTTCATGATGATCGTCGCAATGTCCCTTTGGATGCGAAAGAAGTCATCTCTAAGTTTATAATTTGCTTCTCCATGAGATTCTAGCCACTTGTGGATATGATCATCATTTCTGCTTGTCATGCGAAGCTTTTGGTGATCCGTGTTGAACTGAATCATGAGATGGACGATGTAGAATCCATCCTTCTTGCTTGGTTTTGGGACATGGATGCAGGAGAAGTTAGTTTTATGCGCGAAACCCATCTTCTTGTTCCTTTGTTTCCTGATCTGCATGTGGCCACCTCTAATATTGAAGCCTTGGAGAGCATCATCTAGAATATTCATTATGTGGGTGTAGTCTTTTTTCTCGTAGTCTCTGGAAGGGTCAAAATACACGGCGTGGGAGACTTGCGGGTACAGAACGATAAGGATGGCGCGCCCGTTGCTGCGGGGAAAAGACACCTCAAATTATTCCCCATATGAGAGAGAAGGAATGATTGAAATGTACGAAAGGGTTGTCCGGAACTGACTTACTTTGGATGATAAGGCACGAGGACAATTTCCCGGTCCTTATTCTGTACCATGAAGTTTTGGAGGTACTCCCTAGCAGTTTCACACTCAAAGTCGCCGAGACTCAAGAAAGACTCGTGCATGTAGTACGGATCCGCCACACAGATTTGCGAGACTTCTTCACTCTTCATGACGGAGCTCATATGTAGCGCAAAAGGAGGATGATTGTAAAATCGAGCCGCCTTGTCAGAAACATCTCAAAGATATGGTCAAACCGCAGGAAGAACACCTCAGCAGGCCATGTCTCAACATAGCACTTCCCCTCAGGCACACAAGCCGCGTATGTCAGATATCCTGGATCCTTTGAGGCTAGTAGGCTTTTCTCAGTCGACAGCACATGGTCATGCAGTCTCTTGAGATCCCCTGATAGTGCCTCCAGCAGTTTCGGCGGTAGCATCGGCTCGCCCGTGAGATGGAACATGGCCGCACCTTTCAAGGGTACACGCTCTTCAGAATGCATCATCTGGCTGCTATGTGCTCTGGCTTGTTTGGAGGCAGTTATCTTCCCCGATCTCTTCCTCTCCTTTTTCTTAGGCACACCTTCCAGGCCCTTCCTTAACCCCTGCCCCAGGGTTCCCGGGCTAAGCACTGTATGACCCCTGGCTAGTTGAGCCTATGTTGAGGCGACATCTTCAGGCGTGTCCTGTGAGGAATTCATGAAGAGAAACTTTTTGCAATCCTTCCAACGACCTTCCTGCCCGGGCATATCATCCATATCCTCATTAGCATGCTGATAGCCCGATTCGTCATATGGTTGACACATCATATCTATGTCACAGTCATACACGTTTGTATTGAGGAAACCCATAGGGTCGACCTCCGTCTCATCATCCATTCTCTGTTCTACAGGACCGATTACATCAGCCAGTACTATTGCACCCCCTTCGTCACATTGTCCGCCGCTCTCACCCGGCACTACAGGAGCTGGTAATTGTGTAGGCGGGGTGGTGGTCTCCGCACATGCTTGTTGATGTGTGGTTATTGGTGTGCTCTCAGCCGGCTCCAGACGAATAAGATTCTTCGGCCATAGCAGCACCCAACCCTTGCAGCTTCCAATCCGCGGCGGGGTCTCGTCGTCCTCTCCCACATGCTGTACTGGAGGAGGCAACGCCTCATGCCCCGATTTCACACTGGACAAGCTAACCCTGAAGTGCCCCGATTTCTGCTGCAAGCTGGTGATGCTTCTCCAGTAGTCTAATCAATTTCCTCGTGATCTGGTCCGTGTAAAAAACCTTTTTCTCCTTGTCCCACTTGTAGCGGGCCCTGATGAAGTCACGCTCCAAGGGGTTGGTGAACTTTGCGAAGGGGTCTGGGAGACCCGCGGCTTCACGTTCCGCGTCCTCCTTATCCCGTATGGGCCTCTTACCGAGGTAGCCATGGCTTTCGAGGCAATGCTTCCCCATGTTCCTTTGCTGAAGGCTCTTGAATTTCGCAGCCTTAGCCTTGGCTGCCTCGATAGCGCAAGGGTCCTTGAACTTTTTGAACTCCTCTTCCATAAGTGTCGGATTTTCCTCCAGAATCTTGGACAGGGGTTCCTCAGCCTCAATAGCTCGTTTCACCCTCCCTTTCGAGGAGGCCAAATCATTGCTGAACATGCCCATGGCGTGATTGTTAATCTTTTTCATCTTCGGATCATCCCACGGTTGTTCTATGTTATCATGTCGGTCGGGGAACTTGAATCTCTTGTGCAACTTCGTTAGGACCAACTGCGTCAAATGTTCTTTACTCCTTAAGTCATCATTGTTGATGCTCGCGCATTCCTGTAGGATGCATCCTACTTGGTTCCCATAGCACTTGCGAGGTTCTTCCGGCTCTAATGGCTCAAACTTGCCAGGTGCCATCTTTGTGATCACAAGTCGTCCAATCCCTAGTTTGTTAGGTTTTCGTATCCTCTGCTTCTTATGCTTCCTCTTTTCGGTAGCAGCATCGGCACCGGTACCTTCCCCGCCGGTATCTTCCTTGCCGGTACCTTCCCCGCCGGTCTCGGCGCTGCCATCGGTGTCGGCGCGTCGATGTCGATGTCGGCGTCAGTACCATCATCGAGGCCGACCTGCAAACCTTGCTTAGCAGTCAAATAGTTGAGGTACTCTTGTTCACCCTCATAATCCATCTCGTCTGCATCTTGGTCAGAAGGCCCAGTTTCTTCGTTGTTCGACATGTTTCCTATGATTAAGTGTCCTCATTTATTTCTAAAAGTATGAAAAAAATATGAGAAATGACATAAAAAACAAATCTATGTGCCAGCACTCGATATACCAACTATCTAGCACAAATCATGCCAAAATTCACGGCAAATTTCGGCATGACCTTTGCTAAAAAAATGGACATATCGAGTGCCTGAAATTCACCGGAACGGAAATGAATCAACATTCCGGCGTAACATAGGCCACTCGAATCATTTACCAAAATTGAACCAAAACATCACATGTCCAAATGACATGTTCAAATTCCAAACATGACATGTCCAAAACATGACATATCCACATATCACATGTTGAAAGTGCAACTATCCCTAGGTGGTTTTGGTAATTCATAACAACATATAGCTCATTGAGCTAATGCTATTCCAAGACTATTATTTCAGGAAAGCTCAATGAATGGCATGGCATGGATGATGAAAGTGGATCCCTCAAAATATCAAGGACAAAGGATTGGCTCAATCTCAAAAGCTCAAGACTCCTCATTTTACATTTTAGTAATCCAAGATCACATTGAGTCTATAGGAAAAGCCAATACTATCAAGGAGGGATGAGGTGTTGCTTAATGAGCCTCTTGCTTCAAGTGCTTAGTGATATGCTCCAAATACCCTCAACTACTTTCTCACTTCCTCATATGACCCAAACCTAAAGCCAAAATCGGTCACACCAATTCTTTCTATCCGGCGCCACCGAGTTCATATGTCATAGCCACTGCCACAAACCCTAGGCAAATCGGTCTTACCGATAAGGATCTCGGTCTCACCGAGATGGGATTGTAATCTCTCTGTTTCCTTTCGTAATGTTTCGGTCTAACCGAAGTGAGCGATCGGTCCCACCGAGATTGCAATGTAAACTCTCTGTTTCCCTTTTGTAACATTTCGGTCTCACCGAAAAGAGCAAATCGGTCCCACCGAGTTTACCTGACCAACTCTCTGGTTAGCTAATTACCAAAATCGGTCTCACCGAGTTTGTGTAATCGGTCTCACCGAGATTACGTTATGCCCTAACCCCAACCATATCGGTCCTACCGAGTTGCATGTCGGTCCCACCGAAAACCCTAATGGTCACTAGGTTTACTAAATCGGTCTGACCGAGTTTGTTGATTCGGTCCCACCGAGTTTAGTAAATTGTGTGTAACGGTTAGATTTTGTGTGGAGGCTATATATACCCCTCCACCTCCTCTTCATTCGTGGAGAGAGCCATCAGAACAAACCTACACTTCCAACTTACCATTTCTGAGAGAGAACCACCTACTCATGTGTTGAGGCCAAGATATTCCATTCCTACCATATGAATCTTGATCTCTAGCCTTCCCAAGTTGCTTTCCACTCAAATCTTCTTTCCACCAGATCCAAATCCTATGAGAGAGAGTTGAGTGTTGGGGAGACTATCATTTGAAGCACAAGAGCAAGGAGTTCATCATCAACGCACCATTTGTTACTTCTTGGAGAGTGGTGTCTCCTAGATTGGCTAGGTGTCACTTGGGAGCCTCCGACAAGATTGTGGAGTTGAACCAAGGAGTTTGTAAGGGCAAGGAGATCGCCTACTTCGTGAAGATCTACCGCTAGTGAGGCAAGTCCTTCGTGGGCGACGGCCATGGTGGGATAGACAAGGTTGCTTCTTCGTGGACCCTTCGTGGGTGGAGCCCTCCGTGGACTCGCGCAACCGTTACCCTTCGTGGGTTGAAGTCTCCATCAACGTGGATGTACGATAGCACCACCTATCGGAACCACGACAAAAACATCCGTGTCTCCAATTGCGTTTGAATCCTCCAAACCCTTCCCTTTACTTTCTTGCAAGTTGCATGCTTTAATTTCCGCTGCCTATATACTCTTTGCATGCTTGCTTGATTTGTGTGATGATTGCTTGACTTGTCCAAAGATTGCTAAAATCTGCCAAACTCTAAAATTGGGAAAAGGTTAAGTTTTTAATTGGTCAAGTAGTCTAATCACCCCCCTCTAGACATACTTCAAGGTCCTACAAGTGGTATCAGAGCTTTGGTCTCCATTTGCTTTGATTCCCATAGCTTTTGGTGGTCATAGCCTTGGTTTCACAACCTAGGAGAGTATGGCGTCTAGCGAGGGAAATTATCACCGTAGAGGTCCTTACTTTGATGGCACTAATTTTGCTAGTTGGAAACATAAGATGAAAATGCATATTCTCGGACATAACCCCGCCGTTTGGGCTATTATTTGTATTGGCTTGCAAGGTGAATTCTTTGATGGGAGAGAGCCGAACCGTGAAGCTAATGCGGAAGAATTGAAGATGCTGCAATACAACGCTCAAGCTTGTGATATCATCTTCAACGGATTGTGCCCCGAAGAATTCAACAAAATCAGCCGTCTTGAGAATGCAAAGGAAATTTGGGATACTTTGATTGATATGCATGAAGGTACTGACTCCGTCAAGGAATCCAAGCTGGATGTGCTCCAAAGTCAGCTTGACAAGTTCAAGATGAAGGATGGTGAAGGTGTCGCTGAAATGTACTCTAGGCTTGCTCTTATCACAAATGAGATTGCCGGCTTAGGGAGTGAAGAGATGACCGACAGATTCATCATCAAGAAGATCCTAAGAGCATTGGATGGAAAGTATGATACCGTGTGCACATTGATCCAAATGATGCCAAACTACAAAGATCTCAAGCCAACGGAAGTCATTGGAAGAATTGTTGCTCATGAGATGTCACTCAAGGATAAGGAAGAACTTCACAACAAGTCAAGTGGTGCTTACAAAGCCTCATGTGAAGCCCCCACATCATCAAGTGAGAAACAAACCTTCAATGAAGAATTGAGCTTAATGGTGAAGAACTTCAACAAATTCTACAAGAGTAGAAGCAAAGAAAGAAGCTCCAAGTCAAGGTCATACAATGACAAAAGATCTTCTAGTCGAGAGCGCAATTGCTACAATTGTGGGAGACCCGGACACTACTCCAATGAGTGTACGGCACCCTACAAAAGAAGAGAAGATTCTCCAAAAAGAAGAAGCAAAAGAGAAGAATCACCACCAAGAGAGAGGAGGAGTAGAGATGATCGTTATGAACGAAGACCCTCACGGAGAAGCAAGGATTCGGAAAGGAAGGACAAGTCATCAAGGAGCTACACAAAACGAAGACATCAAGCTCATGTTGGTGAATGGGTATCCGGCTCCGACTCCGACCATCACTCCGAGAGAAGCTATCACTCCGACTCCGAATATACTCAAGATGAAGGTGTTGCCGGTCTAGCACTTGTGTCAACCAACTCCTACGACATATTTGACTCACCAAATGAAGGAATTGGAAGATGCTTCATGGCCAAAGGTCCAAAGGTAACACATCCCGAGTATGTTGATTTCAATAGTGATGAAGATGACTTGCTAGGTGATGATGATTTACTTGTTGACAACTCTAGTGATGAATACTATGATGAAACGTCAATTAATCATGCTAATCAAGATAAAACGAATGACAATGATAAGGAGAAGATTGAGCTTCTAACTAAAGAACTAAACACTCTTAAGTTAGCTCATGAAACTATCTTCGAAGATCATCGAGAACTTTTAAGGGCTCATGAGAAGTTACGCTTTGAAAAGCTCAATCTTGAGCAAGAACATGAGTTCTTGAAAGCAATCAATGATGATCTCCGTAAGAAAAGTTCTTCTTACATTGCCAAGCGTTTACTCTTATCCACTTAAATGCCTCAAGTCAAGTCTAGTAACAAGAACAAGAAAGATTCTTCCTCTAGTAGTAACAATAATTATGCTAAATCAAATATTGTTGCTTATAGTAGTTCTCTTGATTCCACTAATGATTCTCTTATCCAAGTTACACTTGAGCAAGAAAATAGCTTATTGAAGGGAATTATAGAGAAAGGTGTATACAAGAGCCTTGCCGGGAGTAAGCAATTCGAGGAAATTGTACGCAAGCAAGGAAGGCACCGGAAGAATCAAGGTGTTGGTTTTGAATGAAAGTTCAATGCCAATGGAGTTGAGTGGGAAGA
The DNA here is from genome assembly GCF_018294505.1 of Triticum aestivum. NCBI lineage: Eukaryota > Viridiplantae > Streptophyta > Magnoliopsida > Poales > Poaceae > Triticum > Triticum aestivum. The sequence continues at coordinate 79,906,283 of NC_057801.1, read as the reverse complement.
ATATCAATACCCCAAGACGAAGTTTGTTACTCAACAAGATAAGTATGATCCCACTTCCTTCAAGGGAACACAAGCTCAAGATGATCTTCCACCACAAGACCACAAGAACAAAGGCAAGGACAAGCTTCAAGAGGAGATTGATGCATTTGAAGAAGCACCCAAGGCCTTGGTCAAGTGGGTTCCCAAGACTACGTCAAGTTCTACTTCATCAAGTACAACTACAACTCCAAGGATTCCCATCAAGATGATGTGGATCCCGAAGAAGAAGAACTAGAGAGTTCTTGAGGGTGACTCCGCCAACATTCTTCACTCATATCATTATGGCAAGGACAAGTGCAATCAACTTCCACATCTTGCACTAGTTCAAGGAGTCACAAACCCTCATGTTGGTAAGGCAAGGGACAAGGTAACCTAATGATTTCATGGACATCATCTTGTGTGTGCATCACTCTATGTCTATGGATATTCTTGTTTGTTCCTTGTGGGACTAACCCATGTAGGTATGTTGAAAGTGCAACTCACTCCAAAGGATTGCTCCAAATGATCTACATCAACATTGAGCATCCACATCTTCAACACCTACATGAAGTCATCATCGACAAAACCCAAGGTTAGTTCATCCCTCTAAAAGGGGATCTCACATCTAGGGGGAGCTTAACTCTAAGAAATGAGTCAAAGCAACTCTAATGGTGTGAACACATCAATGCATTATGTAAAAGTGGTAACCCCACTTGAGCTTAAACGATGAGTATGACCTATGATCAAATGTTCTCATTTGACTCCTAAGTCAATATACTCATATATAGATGACCTAGTCATCGCCAATTGTTTGATAGATGCTAGAATTGGTTGTGCATGCTTTGCCACATATTTCATTTGCCATTCTATTGTGTGAGCATGTTGGTTGCATACTTTACTCATTCGAGGACATCCACTTGTTGCTTTGATTGTTTGGGTTCTTTTCTTTTGCCAAGTGGATGGACAAGAATGCCTAAGAACCTTCTCTAGCTATCTATGCTTTTCTCGTCTCAAACTCTATTCATGCTACATCACAAAATTTGATCAAGTCAGATTCGAACCACTCTGTGTGAGGAGCACTCGGAGTCCCCGATTCGTCAGAGACTTAAACTTCCAAAACTTCTTTGTGATTCTCGGTCTGACCGATTCCTCCATTTCGGTCCCACCGAGATCACTAAGTCGATCTAGGTTTTCAATCTCGGTGCAACCGATTTGAACTTTTCGGTCACACCGAGTTGCTGTAACTGTATACAGTTATGCATCTCGGTGCTACCGAGTAGTTCCACTCGGTCACACCGACAGGGTCGGGCTATATATAGTCACGGGCAAAAATTTGGAAATTCCTCCAAACCCCTTCGCCCGCGCATTGCTCACTCTGCCTCCAGGGTCTCCGGATCGTCTCCTCGTTGCCAGCCGCCTCCTGTCGCTGGTCTCCGCCGCCGTCAACGGATTTCACCCCCGCCGTTGCCGCCGTAGCGAGTTCATCACCGAGCTAGGGTATGGACTCGATCACAGTGCTATCCTCGTCTGATTCCTAGCACATTGTGTTCATCATGTATCTTGCCACGATTGAAACACTCCTATCCAATCCGAACAATCCTTAGAATAGGTGTGATTTGAGAATTTAGGGTTAGGTTTCCGCCGAAACCATCTCGGACCCACCGAGTTGAAAAACTCGGTCCCACCGATTTGGCTAACGCCATTGCACTAGTAACTCTCGGTCTGACCGAGAATTACAAATCGGTGTGACCGATTTTAGAACTTTGTGAAACCCTAGCAGTCTCGGTGCCACCGAACTGTGACTCGGTCCCACCGAGTTCACCAGTTTAGGTTCCAAAACTGCTTCGGTATCACCGAGTTTGAAAATCGGTTGATCCGAAATGCTTTCTGTGGAAAACTAAAACTGAGTTTTTGAATCATTCTTTTGCAAAAAATCTCTGCATTTTGTGATGCTCATCCATTCTATCTCATCTATAACTATTCACAGGGTCAGCAGTCAGTGTTTTGCAGCATGTCAGACCAAAGTGATAGTCAGAACAAGTCAGAAGAGCAGGTGCACATGAGTGAGGGCACTAGTCCCTCTAGCAGCTCAGATGAAGGGAGCAGAAGCACCCCAAGCAATCTGCCTAAAGCTGCCACCAGGTCAAGGAAGAAGAGAACCTCAGAACCTGAGGATGAGGATTATATGGCAGAAGAAGATGAGGCTACTTCCAAGAAGGTAGTGCTCAAAAAGGAGTATGGCTCAGCAAAGACCACTAAGCCTGGACTTAATAGGAAGGTCCCTGCCAAGAGGACACCTATGCTGAAGGTCAGAGGATCAACTCAAATACCTGAAAAGCCTGATCCCAAAGAGCCAGCTGCTGCTGAAGGAAAGAAAAGGAAGGAAAGGGTCAAAAAGACCATAGCCAGAGTTGTTGGGCAACCTTCCATGATGGAAGAGGAAGAAGAGGTTGCTGCACCAGCACCCAAGGCACAAAAGCTGATGGGTGATGCTATAAGATCAGGGGCTGCAACATCAAAGCCCAAAGAAGCACCCAAAGCTGCCCCCAAGCCCAAGAATGCACCAAAGAGGAATACCAGGAGTATTCCAGCTGCTGAGAAGAACAAGGCCCCAGTGCCTGAAGTTGCTGATGATGAAGAGGATGAAGGACAAGTCCTGAGGAAGCTAAAGCCCAAGATTCCAGACCACAATGATGCTCATCCTGTGGCTGAGGACATGAATATCAGGAGAGACTCAGGGTTGAGGCTATGGAGGATGACAGATCCATATGCCACCAGGAGAAGGACTGCTGTTGATTACAGGTTCCATACAAAGGAACAACAGGACTTCTATGAGACAATCTTGTTGGACAAGAAGCCCATAGTGTGTGATATGAGGTGGGTCGACTGGACCTACATGAAGGAGAATGAAGAACACTATCCTGGAGTGTATGACAGTTTTGAAGCTTGTGGAGTTGCAGATTTTGTTGGGCAGAAGCTCACCAACTGGAATGATGAACTCATTATGCAATTCTACTCCACAGCACACTTCTATCCAGATGGCAGGATAGTGTGGATGTCAGAAGGTACGAGGTACCAGTCAACCATAGAGGAATGGGCTAGTCTGATCAATGCCCCCAAGGAGAGTGAAGATGACTTGGATGTCTATGCCAAGAAGAAAATGGGACACAATACTATGTCACATATGTACAAGGAGATCCCAAACAAAGCTCTTGAGACTTTCAAGTTTGGATCAGTCCACTTTCTTCTGTCAGGGCTGCCTACGATCAACTGGATTCTAAGGCACACTCTTTTGCCCAAGTCAGGTGACCACAACATGATTAGAGGGCATGCTATCAACTTGCTGCACTTGTTTGATGTGCCACAGAAATTCAAGGTCATGAGCCTTATGGTTGAGACCATTAAGAGGACTGCAGCAGACCAGAAGAGAAGTTGTGGATATGCCCCACAGATTCAGGAGTTGATTAACTCAAAGATGGGCACAGGGAAATATCTGTTGGATAAGGAACATTTTGCTCTTTATCCAGACTTTGAGGACAATCAGGTTGTCATGAATGAGAATGAACCATCATCAGTGCAAGCTCAAGAGCAGAAGGAGAAAGCAAGAGAGAGAAGGCTGCCAAGATGCCAACTCAAGAGGAGGCATCTGAGTACTTTTTGAAGAACAAGCAGGAGCAGCTTGGTTACTTGATAGCATCAACACTGAGGATTGAGAAGGGGTTGGCCACCCTAACTCAAAACCAGGAGAGCTTGGAAAGAATCATGGAACAAAAATTCTATGATCTAGATGTCAAAGTAACTGAGATTCAGTCAGTTGTGGAGCAGCTTCAGGAAGACATGCAGGAGAGGAAGGGCAAGACAACCACTGATGCATTTGCCAGAGTGCCTAGAGCTCAGAGGTCAGCTGCAGTGCCTGTGACAGACACTAGAGCCACATCATCTGCACCAGCTACAGCTCCTACAGCTCCAGGGCAACCAGCTCCAGCACCAACTCCTCCAGCTCCCTCTACATCAACTGAAGCCTTCGTTCTTGGAGTTCTCCGGACACCACCACCTGAAGATCAAGCCTGAGAGTCGATCTAGCACTATGCATTTTCTATGAACTTTTTGGTAACTTGTTGCCAAAGGGGGAGAAAAATGTATAGATCATAGGCTTCGAGAGAGAGAGTGTTGCTTTTGTTCTCTCTTGCTTTGGTGGTTAAACTTTGTTTGCTTTTGATTGCTTGAGATACTATGCTATTATCTGTGAGACATTGATGATCATGTGTTTGATCATAAGCTACACTTATGCCTGTTTGATGATATTATCTTACCTATCCTTATATGATCATTCACTTTGCTTGGTGATGAGTGCATGTATTCAATCTTTATTATTTTGAGCGCTCCACCAAGATGTATGTGACATGGAAGAGTAACCCATGAGCCTAATTCCTTGTGCATTTGCAGTCCAAAGCAAATCCTAAACTATGCACAAATTTAGGGGGAGCTCTTGCTTATCACATACTTCTCAAAGCGACGATGTTTTTCAATCTTATTATCATTTGTCGAAGCTTTGATCTATATGTTGTCATCAATTACCAAAAAGGGGGAGATTGAAAGTGCAACTATCCCTAGGTGGTTTTGGTAATTCATAACAACATATAGCTCATTGAGCTAATGCTATTCCAAGACTATTATTTCAGGAAAGCTCAATGAATGGCATGGCATGGATGATGAAAGTGGATCCCTCAAAATATCAAGGACAAAGGATTGGCTCAAGCTCAAAAGCTCAAGACTCTTCATTTTACATTTTAGTGATCCAAGATCACATTGAGTCTATAGGAAAAGCCAATACTATCAAGGAGGGATGAGGTGTTGCTTAATGAGCCTCTTGCTTCAAGTGCTTAGTGATATGCTCCAAATACCCTCAACTACTTTCTCACATCCTCATATGACCTAAACCTAAAGCCAAAATCGGTCACACCGATTCTTTCTATCCGGCGCCACCGAGTTCATATGTCATAGCCACTGCCACAAACCCTAGGCAAATCGGTCTTACCGATAGGGATCTCGGTCTCACCGAGATGGGATTGTAATCTCTCTGTTTCCCTTCGTAACGTTTCGGTCTAACCGAAGTGAGCGATCGGTCCCACCGAGATTGCAATGTAAACTCTCTGTTTCCCTTTTGTAACATTTCGGTCTCACCGAAAAGAGCAAATCGGTCCCACCGAGTTTACCTGACCAACTCTCTGGTTAGCTAATTACCAAAATCGGTCTCACCGAGTTTGTGTAATCGGTCTCACCGAGATTACGTTATGCCCTAACCCTAACCATATCGGTCCTACCGAGTTGCATGTCGGTCCCACCGAAAACCCTAACGGTCACTAGGTTTACTAAATCGGTCTGACCGAGTTTGTTGATTCGGTCCCACCGAGTTTGGTAAATTGTGTGTAACGGTTAGATTTTGTGTGGAGGCTATATATACCCCTCCACCTCCTCTTCATTCGTGGAGAGAGCCATCAGAACAAACCTACACTTCCAACTTACCATTTCTGAGAGAGAACCACCTACTCATGTGTTGAGGCCAAGATATTCCATTCCTACCATATGAATCTTGATCTCTAGCCTTCCCCAAGTTGCTTTCCACTCAAATCTTCTTTCCACCAGATCCAAATCCTATGAGAGAGAGTTGAGTGTTGGGGAGACTATCATTTGAAGCACAAGAGCAAGGAGTTCATCATCAACGCACCATTTGTTACTTCTTGGAGAGTGGTGTCTCCTAGATTGGCTAGGTGTCACTTGGGAGCCTCCGACAAGATTGTGGAGTTGAACCAAGGAGTTTGTAAGGGCAAGGAGATCGCCTACTTCGTGAAGATCTACCGCTAGTGAGGCAAGTCCTTCGTGGGCGACGGCCATGGTGGGATAGACAAGGTTGCTTCTTCGCGGACCCTTCGTGGGTGGAGCCCTCCGTGGACTTGCGCAACCGTTACCCTTCGTGGGTTGAAGTCTCCATCAACGTGGATGTACGATAGCACCACCTATCGGAACCACGACAAAAACATCAGTGTCTCCAATTGCGTTTGAATCCTCCAAACCCTTCCCTTTACTTTCTTGCAAGTTGCATGCTTTAATTTCCGCTGCCTATATACTCTTTGCATGCTTGCTTGATTTGAGTAATGATTGCTTGACTTGTCCAAAGATTGCTAAAATCTGCCAAACTCTAAAATTGGGAAAAGGTTAAGTTTTTAATTGGTCAAGTAGTCTAATCACCCCCCCCCCTCTAGACATACTTCAAGGTCCTACACATGTCCAGTTCAAATTTGCATATAAATTCAGCCTACCTAAATTTGCTTTAACAAGGGATGTTGATTTGGACAATTGCTTAAATTTTGCCTTTTATTTTAACTACATTGCTTAACCCTAAATTTATGTCCTATTTTAAAACCTAGCTAAATTCATAACTAAATAGATAACCTAATTAACCTACTTCCCTAACTAAAACCTAAGTAAATTAACCGAAGAACCCTAGCTAGAAGAGAGAGAGGGGGGTTATAGAGGGTGCAGGGGCGAGGAGGCAGGCCCGACGACGGCCGAGGTTGGGAGGGGAGGAAGCAGAGGAGGGAGGCGAGGGCCGACGGGTCAGGGGCGAGCGCCGGGGTCGGGGGCGAGGGGCGGGTCGGGGGCGAGCGCCGGGGCGCGGCGGTGCAACGGGGGAAGAGAGAGTAGGGATTTGGGGGGAAAAGAGGCGGGATGAAGCAGGGAGAGTGGGAATTTTGGGTTAAGTGGACGTAGCAGTAGCGCGTTTAGACCAAATGCGCTGCTACTACCTTCACTAGTTGTAGCGGTTTTATAAGGAAATCGCTACTGCTAGCTTGACTGTAGCTCTTTTTCAGTAAACCGCTACTACTATAACCAGTTTTCCTTTTTATTTTCCTTTATTTTCTCCCACTTTTTTTTCCGAGAGCATTGAACGAAGGGAAGGCGATATATATTGCATCATTTGACGGTTAAATATGTATACAAAATAGGAACATATATATTACATCATTGGACCAATGCATAATAATGGCTAAGTGTGTATACAAAATAGGAATATATATATATATATATATATATATATATATATATATATATATATTACATTGTTTGACCGATAACATACGGTTCCTCAACATTGATGTTTTTGTTTTTGAGTCAGCTTCTTTCCCTTCTTGTTCGTCGAAGAATAATTGAGCCCCTCATTGTGACTTTGCCTTTTCCATGGAGTATGATTTTTCTTAGTTAATGTAGTATTGATTCTTCTTTTGACGTATACTTCATCATCGTCGTCATCTTCCCTCATTGGGTTGCCGTACTAATCATAGTCTTCCTCGTTGGCGACTCCATCCATTCCAATGGTGTTCCTTTTTCCTCTCCTCACGACAACACAGCTGGGATTGCGTGGGTTGGTTATGAAGAAGCATTGTGTCACGTTCTTAGCATGTACCCATGGCTCGTTTTTTGCGATAGCGTTCACGGTACCGCTCTTGGCGTCGGGTATAGTCATGGTAGTGAAAATCCGGTTTTCTCTTTCGACATTCTTAGCCCATCTGACATGGAACATCGTCGTGTTGTGCAGTCCAGAGTAGTCAAGCTCCCAGATCTCCTCGACCCTTCCATAAAATTGTTCGGTTTCACCGTTGTCGCTGCCGGTCATGCATTCCATCGTCACCCCTGAGTTTTGATCATCGCTGTCCATATCTTTGGCCTCCGTGTAGAACGTGTATCCGTTGATATCATATGCCTGATAGGTTACGAGGTTGGGAGAGGGGCCATGTGCTAAGGCGTATATGAGCAATCCGTCCTTAGAGCCCTCCTCCGGGGGATTAGCAATAATATGCTCTTTGAACCAATGCAGGAAAGTGGAGTTGTGCTCTCTAGTAACTTCGGCGTCCGTCCTGCATACCCCCCGGTCATGCTACTTCTTTGCGATAATTTCTTTGTGCGGTGCCACGAAAGGATCTACCTCGTCTAGGTGTTGTAGCACTACCAAGTTTGCTCTGTCAAAGTCGCTGCATCGATCTGAGTATGCCACGTGCAGTTCCCTGCGACCGTTGTAGTGACCTTCTCCTTCGAGCCTCCCATCGTGCTTGTTAATGGGCAAACCAACACTAACACCAGGCGGCTGGTCTGCGCCATATAGAAAATTCTCACAGAAAGAGATGCCCTCTTGTGTCACATAGCCCTGGACGATGCTTCCATTCGGACGGGACATGTTACGAACGAATCCTTTGATGATCCCATTCATCCTCTCAAACGGCATCATGTTGTGCAGGAATGACGGCCCCAGGTCTATTATGTCATCCACAATATGGACACACAGATGCACCATCACGTCAAAGAACACGGACGGGAATTACATCTCAAGCTCATTCAGTATCACAACAATCTCTTCCTATAGCCTTCGGAGCTGCTTCACACTGATCGACTTTCGAGAGATGACGTCAAAAAAGTTGCAGAGACCAATAAGCGTGTCACGGACGTGCTTGTCCATTATCCCTCTAAGGGAAACAGGTAGTATATGCGTCATCATCACATGACAGTCATGGTACTTCATCTCGCTGAACATTTTCTTGTCTGTGTCTAGATATCTGCTTATCTTGCCACAGTAATCGGAACTAACTTTGACTCCGGTAAGGCACTTAAAGAATTGATCGATCTCAGCCAGACTTAAGATGAAGCAAGAAGGGGGGCAATAATCCTATTTATTTATTTTCTTTCCCTTCTTCTCCCGTGCCTTTGTCTCTGTTTCTGTCTCGTCTGACATTTTACGGGGCGGCATGTGCAGATCTTCTCTGATTTTCAAATCTTGCAAGTCTTTTCTTGCCTTCGGCCCATCCTTGGTCTTATTCGGCATGTTCATCAGTGTTGCGAGCAAGCTCTCAAGGACATTCTTACAGATATGCATTTGATCAAGGTAATGAGGTGTATCAAGTTTGTGCCAGTACAGTACTCCAAGTCCCAGAACACAGACCTCGTCTTCCATACCTTCAGCAGCGGCTCCGGCGCCTTTCTCATCGTCTTTCCCGGCGCGGGGCACTCCTTCCAGTTTTTCAACAGCTCATCGATTTCGGCCCCACTCCGCTTATGTGGAGGTCCTCAATGCTCAGCGTGACCATTGAATAGATCTCCACGGTTTCTCCACGGGTCGTCCTGTTCGAGCCATCTTCGATGCCCCATGTACACGATTTTCCCAGACCCGCCATCTTTCCTTGACGTTAGCTGCTGAGACGTTGTATCATCCATGCACCGCGTGCATCCGCAATATCCATGGCACACCTGGCCTGCCACATATCCGTAATCGAGATAGTCCTGCACTGTCATGATCAGCGCGGCTCTCATGTTGAAATACTCGCCTTTGCTGGTGTCCCATGTCTTGGCCGGTGTTTTCCATAACGTGTCTAACTCCTCTTGAAGTAGCCCCAGAAGCAAATTAATATTATTTCCTGGTTGTTTCGGCCCTTGAATAAGCATGCTCATGTGAATGTACTTCGATTTCATGCACAACCAGGGGGGAGGTTGTACATCCATACAAACACGGGCCATGTGCTGTGGTTGGTGTTCTAGTTGCCAAACGGATTCATGCCATCGGTACATGCGTCGAGCACGATGTTCCTTGCATCACATTCGAAATACCGATAGAAGCTGTTCAACGCTCTCCACTGGCTTCCATCCTTGACGTGTCTCAGCTTCGAATCATCTCCATCGTCGGGCTTCTTCCTCTCCGCGTGCCAGCGCATTAGCTTTGCTTCCTTGGGATCTACAAAATACCTCTGTAGACGGGGAGTGATCGGTAAGTACCATACAACTTTCTGGGGACATTTCTTCCCGGCCTTCATGTATCGAGAAGCATTGCACACCGGACAGCTTGTTTTTCCGCGTGCTCCTTCCGATAAATTATGCAATCATTGATGCATGCATGGTATCTAATGTGTGGCAGATCAAGAGGGCACACGATCTTCTTGGCCTCATCAACACTAGTAGGACATAGATTACCCGCGGAAAGAACATCCTTTAGGTACTTGAGATGCTCATCGAGGCTAGTGTCGATCCATTTGTTTTTAGCCTTCGTCTTCAAGAGTTGGAGCGTGAAACTCAAGCGGGTCACCTCAGGATTGCAACCATCATACAATGGAGTGTTCGAGTCTACCACCAGTTGCTCTAGCTTAGCCTCCTCTCTAGAAGCAGCTCTCTCAGTACTCGTCTCCTTGCAAAGCAATGCTTGAACATGAGGGTCCCGCACGATTGAACTTAGTACTGACGAACTCTGCTGCGTGGAGTCCATATCGTTCTCTCCACCGCCATGTCCGGCCCCTTCTCCTCCGCCATGTCTGGCCCCTTCTCCGCCGCCATGTACGGCCTCTTCCTCGCCGCCATTATCGATCATCTCTTTGTCTTGCCCCGTGTCATCATTGCCTGCCCCGTCGGCATCCTCAACATCGTCATCCTCATCTTCAATTATCCACCGAGTATAGCCATCCATGAAACCAGTCATGAGCAGGTGCACTTCAACACGACCATCGTCATGGGGGTCGAGCCAAACTATTCCTTTGCATTTTTGACACGGACATAAAACCTCTGTCCGGTTATTTTCTTTCATGTCCTGCACCACTGACCGCAACCACCTGTCCACCATCGTTCCACTAACCATCGTCAACTCTGAACGGTAATAATAAACAAATCGATTATAAAAATGCGTGCATGCATCAAAGTAATACAAAAATTCGGCATGACCTTCCTTAAAAATAGGACATATATAGATCTAGAGTTTGCCCGGAATTCGCCGAAACGGAAATAAATTGACTCGGCAAAACATAGGCAACTCAAAAGCACAATTTGGCGTCAACTCATGCCACACACACAATTTCCATAAACATATCACACACACATAAACATATTTCCATTTTGCAAAAGCATGAAGTTTAATCACCTCTATCTCGAGATCGAGCACACGGTGGAGATGATGATGTAGGGAGATCAAAAGTGCACAAATCTCTTCTTGACAAAGATAGATCTAGTTAGGGGGCAAATAGGTCACTTAACTAAATGCTACATCTACCTTGCTATCTAATTTGGGAGGCGACAACTTCAACTAGTGGAGGGGGAAGGAAAAAGAGAAAGGAGATGCATTAATGGAGGTGGTGTAGTTAGGTAGGAGTAATGAAGAGAGAGAAAGGTAGGTAGAAGAGGGAGAGTAATGGGGGAGAAGTATTGAGGAAGAAGAAGAGTGAGAGTGGGAGGATGTGGGAGGTAGGGGAAAGGGAAGAGAGGAGGGGGAGGAGATGACGGATGGGTAAAAGGTGGTGGGTTGGTGTGGATTAGCAGTAGCGCGGGACGTAAAACGCGCTGCTGATAAGAAAGTAGCAGCAGCGCGCTTTCGGCACAAGCGCTACTGCTAACCGGGACCAAAAGTGTGCCCAATTTGAAAATTAGCAGCAGCGACCTCAGAAAAACCGCGCTACTACTACAGCTTTAGCAGTAGCGCGGCTCGCGGCACCGCGCTGCTGCTAAATGTAGTTTGGTGGGCACTGTCGGTCGATATTTGTAGTAGCGCGGGTTACACCAAGCATGCTACTGCTAAACACTTGTCAGTAGCGGGTTTTCCACACCCGTGCTACTGCTAATTAGCAGCAGCGCTCCTTTTTGAGTCACGCTGCTGCTAAGATTCTGTGTATAGGGTTTTCCCTAGTAGTGATGGACCCTAAGGTCCTAAGGGAACTACTCAAACATGGTCATGGCAGCAGCAAGATTGATGAACAATCCTTAGATGGTGGATTCCCCCTCTGACAGGGTGCCGAAACAGGCCTCCAGATTGGATCATCTCATAAGAGAATCTTGCGGTGGAGGAAAAAACAGAGAAAATTGGTCTAAAGAATTTTGTGAAATATCAATTTTATAGGTGAAAGAATGGACGGAGGATAGTGCACAAGGATCCCACATGGACGTGGAGTAATTGAGCGCGAGCTCAAATGAGCTCGTTATCCACGTCGTTGGTTAGCCCCTCTGGATGTGTGCCATTAATTTATCCTAGCATTGGTGGTCATCCAGAAATCAATTACTGTTCCAAAATACGTCCCCGGCAGCGGTGTCCAGTGGGCCAGATTTAACGCTGGGGAGGACGGCAGTTTGCCGCCGGGGAGGTGTTCCATGGATCAGAATCAGAGCCGTCGTCTGATCCTTGGATCAGGAAATTCGCTTTACCGTCTCGCCGCACGAGTCGAGTTGAATCCAGAGTCCAGCCGTCTTCTCTTGCAAAGCGACTGGAGATTTGAAGGCGACGACTGGGAGATAAAGGTCAGGAGCGGCAGCGGCGATCCAACATGGAGTTCTTGATGCAGCCGATCGGCTGGTACGTCGATCCTTTCTTCGTCGCGCGAGGTTGTCTGCATTTTTCGGGCATCTGGGTCAGCTTGTTGACAGTGATTTGTTTTTTCCCTTGGTTTAGATCTGCTGTGCTTGAGGAGATAGAAGAGAGCCTGGTGCCTGCCCCTCTGGTTGCCGATGGCGAAGTGGTGGTGGAGCATGCGGTGCGGCAGCATCACAGGGCGGCGAACAACGGCAATGCACAGATCAGGGGCAGAGGCCGCAGCAGGCAGAAGGGATAACTCCCCTCCGGCGCCCAAGCTCTCAATAGGGAAGACGAATCCACAGGCGTCCGGATGGAGTAAGAGGTCAGTGGAAAAGCTTCCGTATGTCATCAGAGATGCAAAGATTTTAGTAAAGAAAAATTGACATCAGTAAAGAAATCAGGCAGCTATATCTTTCTAGATTCAGAGTATTTAGTACAATGCATTTAGCTGAACCCTCCTAATATGAGAGATGCAAAGAAATTAGTGGAGAAAAATTGGTAGCACTAATGAAATCAGGCAGCTGTAATTTACCGGGTTCAGCGGGTTAACTCCATTGCATTCACGTAGTTGAAATTCAGATAAGAAAAACTTCCTTATGTCATCAGATAAGGAAAGATTCCAGTAAAACAGAGTAGTTTGTGCACTGCATTCAGTTGTAACTCATTGATATGCGAGATGCAAAGATTTTAGTAAAGAAAAATTGAGTGCGGTAAAGAAATCAGGCAGCTGCTGTTTGCTGAGTTCAGAGGAGTAAGTACACTGCAGTCTGATTATTGACAGTCAGATAATGAAAAGCTTAATTATGTGATCACAGATGGAAATTATTTTATTAAATAAAAATTGACAACACTAAAGAAATCAGGCAGCTAGAGATGTATGGGTTTAGAGTAGTTAGCAAACTGTATTAAAATGAAACCATTTGATATGAGAGATGCAAGGATTTTATTATAGAAAATTGGATTGCAGAAAAGAAATCAGTCAGCTATAGCTTTGTGGATTCAGAGCAGTTGGTACAATGCATTTGGATAAATCATGCCTACTGCCTGGTGTTTGCAGGCTAAGGCTTGGTGTTGCTGCACCAAGTAAGACACCAGCCCAAATCGAATCAGTGCGATCGACACGGCTGTCAGATGTTTTGCAAAGAAACCAGCTAAAAATGTGATCACACCTGTTCTCGGCATTACATTCGACTCCTTGGGCGAGGCTTCTGGTGATGCTCTCACTGATTTGTTGTTAGTAAATTATATACAGTGGAGTACAATTTTTATCTGAGAAGCTCATGAAAAGCGTGCACATAATGAAGAGATGCTTGGTTTCATTAGGGCTAAAAAATACCAGCTAAGCATATAGTGAAGACATGGACGAGGGATGCTCGCGACATTTTGCCACCTCATCTGATACAATACCAGAAGGACAGCATGCAGAACAACCCTTTTTCGTACAGAAACTTCACGATGTACATGCACGCAATGGAACTAGTCAGGCTGGGCGACACTAGTTTTGAAGCCTACAATCGATTGATGGAGTTGTTCAAGTCGAATTTGACAGTGATGTTACCCTATACAGAAGTTAGGGATGGTCTTGGCCTCGAGGATAGACTGGCAGACAGGGGCTGTGGTGAATCAGACCCCCATGGAGCTGGTTTCGGCGGAACAAAACATGAACGTCAAAGCAGCTACTGTTGTTTTATCTGACAATGATTCGGTTTCGAGGACAAGCAACAGGTTGGAAGGACTGCTGGCTCCAGCGAAAAAGAAAGATATGGGACGGCAAACGACAAGTACGGAGAAGGCTCCATATGAAGGTCTAAGCAAGAGGACTAGGTTTTGCACTTGCAAGTAGAATGCAGTTTGAGGGGCACCAGCAAAATAATTGTAATAAAGCAATGGAACTAAGGCTGGCAAGTAGAATGCAGTTTGGGGAATGCACTGGGTAGGAGCTGATGGGCTCATGATGTCTTTTCAGTTATCTTATTTGCTATTGAGGCATATGCCTGGAGGTGACATGTTTTAGCTTCGGCGTAATCTAGACCATGGTTAATTTTTAGGTGTTGACATGCTTTTTGTAACTCTGCATTTTGGCCAGTGGCTAGGTAATGTAATAAGTCGAACTGTGTTCCAGCTTGGCATGTCTGGTTTAGTTTCAAATGTTGGCTTGTCCCCAGGTTTTCATGAATTTGTGTGCATGCTTTTGAAGGTAAAACCCTTAGCCTTGGATTTTAAGAAATTGACTAAGACTACGGGAGGACAACTACTGCTGCTGAATTTCGGATGTGTAGGTTTAATATGACAGACTACTGCTGCTGAATTTTAGGAAACTAGTGCTCCTGAATTTTCGAAATGTCTACGGTTAATATTCAGCATATTGCAATCTGTAGGGCTCCTTGGATTTTATAAAATTGATGCTTATTATGAACAGAAGTTCAAAGTAATTGACCATATAAATTAGTGCTGCTGATTTTGGAAATGTCTAAACTTACTAAGACAAAACAAGTTCGAAGGCATGAGTTTTCCACTTTTCCTGAATGTATGTAGCGGCTAGACAGCAGCGAGTGTGTTTCATCTAAACTTAGGCCCTGTAGCACTATGCAAAATTCATAAAGTTGTGACCCATCACCATAGTCAGAGATCAAGTGTTTGTAAAAAAAACTGTTCAAATTATGATTAGGCACTAGTGATAGTTACATTTTGTGTGAAGAATATCCGGTGAGCTTTTCAGGAGTCATTTGCCCAAAAAATAGGTTTAATTGTAATGTTTCCAGAGTATGTTTTGAAATCTTCATGACTGTGCAGAAGTATGATGAAAGAAATGTGTTAAGTATATGTGCTCCACTACAAACGAACAGTCTCGGCCAGGATGTGTAATCAGTTTGCTGATTTGTCATGCAGGACTAGGGTTGGATTAGCTGGCAGGACGAGGAGGAAGTTGGTTCCGGCCAAGAGTAGCATCGTGCGCTGGCTGTTGGCGGAGCAGCGTGGAGGCGCGACACGGGGGAGGCTCGGCTGTTGCATGCGCACATGTGCTAGCTGAATCTCCGCCTGGCTGCCATGGTCGAAGTTGTGGTCAAGCCTGTATCTCTGCTAAAGGGGAGCCAACGGGTGCATAGCAAGGGGGGTTGCAGCACGTACGGCTGCGTCAGCCCTGCGCGAGTCAGCTCCGGCAGGTACGTGTCCGTGGATCTAATGAACCCGCATAGCTCAGCCTGCATGGATTCTAACTTCAGACACGGAGTGGGGATCCAAGCTCCAAAAGATTGTTCTTCATGGTAGATGGGCACTTACATCTTTCCTGACGCATTTGTAGAAGCGAGCTCCGGCGCACAGGCGAAGGTGACCACCTTGTCGAGATAGTCGGGGCAAGGGATGGGTGGCAGCACTTCCTCAGGCTGCGAGGAAGAAAAGTGAATCTTCAGGAGCAAGGGTGTGTGCGGTCAATACAGTGCATGTATATATTAAAAAATGTTCGCTGGAAGACACCGTTGGGTGTGTAACGGCTGAGCCGTGGACCACTACGCTAGTGTCCATCTGAGCCGGCTAGTGCTGGATGATGGACGTCCCAATAAATGCGGTTGGTGAGTGGGCCATAGTCTGTGGAAAAGCATCTCATACTACTCAGAATACGCAGTAAAATACATCTCATGATACGAATCTTAGCGCCAGATAACGGCTGGGATAATAGGTCCATCTGAGCTCGAGCTCAGAATAGGACTTTCGATCCCACATGGCCTAGTCGCGCGGGTTAGCTACTAGTCGCGTGGGGCCCCTGACTGCCCCCCCCCCCCCCCCCGGCGGGTCCCGACACTTTCTAGAATGTTTGTGATGCGAAAAAATCGTATTAAACCCTCATGGTCTTTTGACCTCCGTCGATATGGATTTCCTGTAAAACCAAAAACATGCAGAAAACAACAACGGGCTTCGTGCATCGATTAATAGCTTAGTTCAGAAAAATAATATAATTGCTATAAAATGTATTCAAAAGTGATATTATCATAGCATTAAACAATCAAAAAAGTATAGATACGTTTGAGACGTATAAAGTGACGGGTGAAGATGTGATGCACCGCATGGTCAACATGTGTACATGATGACAAGTGAGAACTATACATGGTTTCTCAAAAAAAGAGGAGTAAATATTTTTATAAAAATAAGATTTGTACATTCGGCATTAATATCCAATGTACCTACATAAATGATATAGTCTTAAAGGGGTGTTGGTACGTCATCGTTTCACACACATTCACTAATGAAAAATAATTTGTAAAAACAAGCGCCAGATCAATTTGAAAATCAAGTCATTAATTCAATTAGTAGTCAGACCATTGATTATGTGCATGATTAGGTCCATATAAATAAGAAATATTTTTGCAACGAACTAATTTAAAAAACTGAGCCATTAATATAATTAATTAGGTAGGTAATTAATCAGGACCAAAAGAGAGAGTAGACTCGCAAAAGTTACTCACAATTGAGGCATTACGTGTAGATTGGCTACTAAGGATTGGAACCCTCCACCCGTCGTGGGAGCGCTGCGCGCGCTAGCCACAACGCCACAGCGTCGCTGCCGATGAGTAGCCAGGCGAAATGTTTCTTATACTTACGTAGCATACACACGTTGGGCCGGCGGCTAGGCGAAGCGAGGCCGGCAATCTTTTTTTTCCATTTCGTGTTTTACTAGCGCGTGCTGGGGCTCATTTGTTGGCATTTCCTTATCGGCGCCTTATGCGCCAGATTCTTTGTTTTTTCACCTGGATAACCACACCTCTTGTGTTCAGTTACACACTTGCTGCCATTTTACTCTTCGTTTTTTTTTCGTTTCTTATATTTTTCTTTTCATTTTTTTCGTTATTTAGATTTGCGAGTTGTTTCCAAAATCCGTTAAGTTTTTTACAAAATCACGAACGTTGTTTCCAAATTGATGAACTTTTTTCAAAATTAATGAACCTTTTCAAAATCATTGAAGTTATTTTGAAAATCGATGAACTTTTTTAAAAAACAATGAACTTTTCTCACAATAGATAATATTTTTAAAATTTGATGAACTTTTCTCAAATTTCTGTGTTTTTCAAAAATCGATGAACTATTTTTGTAAATATTTAACCCCTTTTTGATTTCACAATTTTATTTAGTAATTATGAAAAAAAACCGGGAGGTTTTTTCCTACCGAATGAACTGCACAACAAACGGGAAAAAAAATCTTGGCTCTTAGCGAGCGATCAAGCCAGCGAAGCGAGCGGCCGAGCGAGCGAACGAACTTTGCTAGGCCGCGGCCTGCTATTTGCGCTCATGGGCGCCAGCTCTAGTTGCCGGCACTTAAGGCGTTGCGGGAGCTTAAGGCGCCCTATAGGAGCTGCTTCATTCGTTGCCCAGTTTTTTTTCAGGGGTGCCCAGGTTTATTTTCATTTCATTTCTCTTAGTATGCTTTAGTTTTGTTTCTGGTTATGGCTTATTTTTAGGTTTTTCTTCCTTTCTTTTTCTTTATTTTTCTTCATTTTTCTTCTTCTTTTTTCATTCACTCAGTTAGTTTTTCTCCTGGATTTTTAACATACTTAGAACATTTTTTAAGATCGGCTTCAGTAATATTGTGAACATGTTTTCAAATGCGCATGGTATTTTTTAATGTACGCTGAGCACTTTTTTTGCATATAGAGAACATCTTTTAATGCACGATGTACTTCTCTTTACAAATGGTGAACATTTTTTTTAATATAATATACTTCTGGTAATATACGGCAAACATTTTTTTAATATATGTTGAAATTTTCTTAAGATATGATGAATACTTTACATAATGCGCGGTGAAATTTTTGTAATTTATGGTGAACATTTTCTTAGACATAATGAATTTTTTCGACAACGTATATTTCAAAAAATGTTTCAGCGCGTATTAAGAACTTAGCGTTAAAACATTCTTGCATTTTAAGAAACGCGTTGATTTTTTTAATAAAATTTGAACAGTTCTGATGCATTTCTAAAAAAATTGTGAGTACACAATTATTTTTAATATATGTTGTCAACTTTTCAAGTAACTGTGCATTGCAGAAAATCTCTACTATTAAAGGAGATCGAATGTCGTGATGTTTCGACCACCTCGTTCGATCCCCGCCTACGCTATCCCTTCCACCCCCGTTCGTTCGATGAAAATAAAGACCCGGAAAAACAGCCCACGTTCCGTCCATCCCGCTCATGAAAAAACAACCAAAGAAAAAAAAAAGAAACAACCCCAACCCACGATTGCACGCACGACCCATCTTCCCCGTCGTTCTTCTCTCCCCTCCTCTCTCTCTCTCCCCAGAAAATCGCCGCCGCTTGTGTTCTCGCCCCGCCTCGATCCACTGTCTTTGCCCTCTGCCACGGTGCATCATCGCCAATTCAATGGGCCTGTAGTCCGACGACGGCTCAGACCTCGAGTTGGAGGACCTTGACATGGTCTACCGCTCCTGTATGATCACCGAAGCCGACCCGGATGGTGTACAGGTCTCCTCCTATCTCGCCGGCCTGCGACCACAACGGCGGCGACAACCTATGGTTTGTCGGACGGGGATTAGGACGTACCACAAGGTCGGAAGGACCCAGCCCTCGTTCGTAGGTTTGTAAAATTGAACTGCACAAGTCATCAACAGATTTATTAGAGGATGTACTCAATTATATCAACTGTTCACAGCAGCATGCTGCCAAGCTTGCTAGAAAGAAGATCCTCAAGTATATCATCTGTTCATAGCAGCATGCTGCCAATCTTGCTAGAAAGATCCTCAAGTATATCATCTGTTTACAGCAGCACGCTGCCAATCTTGCTAGAAAGAAGATCCCTGCTTCCATGTCTCCTCAAGCTTGCCAAGCGGCTTATATTGTTTCTGGGGAATGAATATAATTTCCCACAACATGTCAGATAATATGTTTGTAATGTACAGGAGCTCATGATGGCGCCTCCTTGTTCAGGGAGGTCATTAAAGATGGGAGTTCAGGTGTACCACCACTTCAAGGTGAACAACTAACCTGGCCTTTTCATAATGTATTTATACTTCAAAATATGTAGATGGAGTGTTCATCGCATAACCAAGAAGTATGGTCAAGACCCGACAAACATTTAGGATCATGAAAGATGGTTTTGCACCTAGCATTCAGGTAACAGTCACCCACATGTTTCTCTGGTGCTACCATATTATAGGATAGCACAATGAGCCTTGACTGTTTTGTGACGACTTCAGTTGAATACGTGAATCCAAATGCTCATATGTGCTTTAAAAAAACTTATACTCATGCACAAAAATAAAGAGGGTCTTGATTTTTGAACTGTTGAAGACAGCTGTAGCTAAGGCTGGCTACACTAGAAGAATTTATTTTTGTCTACACACAGCTCATGATTCAGACCTTGTATACTTATTCATGTGTCACAGTTGGTCATTGGAATGGATGTTGCTGCTTCTGAATTTTACGGTGAGAAGGATCAGACTAATCAGCCTCGATTTTGTTGCATCTTCATTAGCAGGTTCGGTTTGTCCAACACTACATTACGTGCATTTGTCCAGTTCAATTTGTTTAGTACCATCTTGCAATGCGAGGTGCAAGAGATGTGTTGCTCTATATCTTATTCAATTAGATCCTGCAGGGAACTGGCATTCTAGGCTCGGTTAGTTGGATATCCTGTGGAGAAGCGAATTATTTTGCGCCACCCCCAAAATATTCATCTTTGTACCCTTTTCTCCAGTGATCAGTGCAACGAATTATCAGTGAACTTTACCTGATATTATTTTTGCTTGAGACATAGTTAGTCATGGTGCTGATCATATTGTATTCTTGTGATGATTCAAGACTGCGAGTGTACCTATACTTCATGCTTCTGATGGTGAATCATTTTTGTGGCATTACATACAACCAGTGGGAAGAGGTCAGTAGGCACTAGCATGTTTCACTATTTGAATTACAAACTAGAACCTGTTCAAGTACGAATGAGTGCATTGATCCTGACCGGCACACCCCTGTTCCGGCGACAGGTGACGCGACCACATCGTGGCCACCCATCCCTCCTACCAAGCTTCCCGCTAAACACGAGGATAGGGTGAGAAGGAGTGGACGCATCCGGACCGGCACACCCCTGTCAGCGATAGCTGACGCGACCGCATCGAGGCCACCCATCCCTCCTACTGAGCTCCCCATCGAACAAACCCCCCATGTCGCCTCACCATGGCAGCCGGCACACATTCCCGCAACCGCGGGCCCACCGACGAGGGATACCACATTGATCCGCAGCCGCGGCCAAGGAAGCCCACCAAGGAGAACCTCCCGTGACAAGCACCGCCGTCCAGCCGCAAGGGCCCGACTGGACGGGGGCCGCCCACCTCCACCGCTATCGCGCCGCTCCCTCACCATTGCGCCACGGCGAGAGAGGCCACCCATACAATCTCTTATACTCAAAGTGAAGTGAATTTATGGCCATGAATCTGTTTGTTTTCAAGTGTGCAAAATGAATCAAAATTGTGTTTCTTGTTTACTAATACAATTTCTTTCCAACTAAGGTTGTTGCTTATCCATGTGATTATCTGATTTTGGCCCACTCTATTTTTTTGGTTTCCTGGGACTCATCTCTGGAGTATGCTAAAGCAAGGGGCGTTGCTTAAAGTTGTTGTGAGGTGCCTTTCATCCTCAACTGTAGCTCCAACAAATATAGATGTAGCCCGCAAAAACGGAAAAGATGGATTTTGTATGTGCAAGGGTTGATGCATGATTACAGATGCATGTAGAAATCGGTTCGTGGCTTCATTCATGGTAAGTCTGTATGAGACAAGTGTATGAGTATAACACTAATGATTACTTATTTTTGAGATGACACCTTCTGTGCGTGCTGACAAGTGAACGTGTATTTTGATTCATGTAAATGTCCATCACCTTGTGTTTTCTAGACATGATTTATGTTGGCTATGCCGACATAAATCCTGTTTTCATTGTGCTCTCTCAAAGTCAAAGCTATGTATCTCTGAGTGTATAACCTTTTAAAGAACATAATCTAATGATGAAGGTTTCAGTATGATCATGTAAAAAAATTATTATCAAATTACCACATAGACTACTTTGTTTTGATATCTTATATGCATCCATGAGAGCTAAGTTTTTGTACAGTTCTTAGGTGCCCGATTGCTTATTATGCCTTGTTGGGCTGTGCAGCCTGTGCTATGTTACATTGGGCCAACATGTGCCCAGATTGCATTTTCATGTCTTGTTGGGCTGTGGGTAAAGAGGAGGTGATATCTGGCGATGATGAGGACACCGGATAACAAGTCGTAGGCAACCCTAGGGACGATGGCGATTTCAGATGTGGTGTCATGGCTATGAGGTCAAAGCGCTACAGAAGGGGTAGTAGCGGGGACAAGGTGGTAGAAAACGAACCAGAAGAGCGTAACATAGGAAGAGATGAACATCCATAATGACTTTTTAGAAACCACACATGACACCTTTCAATCTATCATTATATATATTTTTGTTATCCCGTGACAACGCACGGGCGTCTAACTAGTACAATCAATACACGAGTAACTAAAAAAAAGACTGTGTTTTGGGCCTGAATGAAGACACATAAATTTGGGTCATGCACAGCCTCGCTAAGCCCAACTGCCGGCCCAACGTTTCAAAGGGCTTATGAAAGAGATCTCGTCTCCTTTCCGCTCTGGGTGTCGCCCTGCCGTCGTGGCTGGCGCGCGCAGGTGCAGAACTGCAGGTCGCGGGTTCGACTACTGCTGTCTGCTCCCTCAAAAAAAAAAAAGACTACTGCTGTCTGCTGTGTTTCATTTCTTATTTATTTTTCCGATTCGACGGAAACTTTCAAACGAGTCCGTGAAAACTCACGGGTTCGACTACTGCTGGCTGCAGCATTTCATTTCTTTTTTATTTCTCTGATTCGATGGAAACTTTCGAACGAGTCTGTGAAAACTTGCGAATGAAAAATATTCTCTAACAGGACCTTTTTCCTGCGAAAATAAAGGGCATTTATGTGATTACATATAAAGCCAGGGGGTTTTCTGCAAAAAAAACTGCCACATATGCACCCGACAGGTGGTCCTCGTCGGTCAATACACTGTCCATACGTGTTTATACGCGATTTAAACCTTTTTGTAACGGCTAGCCCCAAACTTGGTACTGACATATAAAAATTACGAAAAATGATACCAATCTGCAAGTAATGCCTCAATCGTGGTACTTACGTGCAATTAACTCACTAATTAGTGATCTCAAGCAAATATTCCTTCTCCTCGACACCTCGGTGATGTGTGATGGGCTGATTTGAAACCGCGTGTTTTTGCCATGTGGCGCTATTGTAGGCACATATACAGCCACTCAGCAAAACAAACCCTCATAACCGAGCACACAACCGACTCTTAAGGGCATCTCCAAAGCCGACCAGCAAACCTCACATAACCCTCCGGACCACGTTGTCCGGACTATATCGGTGTGCACGACGGTTCGGATGTGATTTCTCCCACAATCCGAAGACAAAAGTGGGGAAGGTTTGCGAGAGTTTGGACCAATCCCAAGCCCGCTTCTGACCGCCCTGGCCCACCAAAAACCCTCCCCTTCCAACGCAGACATCCCACCCGGTGCCAACTGCCCACATTCATGTCGCTGTAGAGCGCGTCGTTCCGCATTGAAGGCGGCTCAAGGCATACGTGACCTCTCACTGCCTCCACCATTGAAGCGGCTCGTCGATCGAGGGTGTCGTCCGCTGCACGCCCGGCTGAACAGGCCTCCTCGCCGCATTCATATGCCTCCATTAACCCCGTGTGGAAGCCGAGAAACCTCCCCTGGCCACATGTTCGTTCATGAGTGGGCCGACATTAAACGCAATGTCGGTCGAGCTCCTCCCATCTGGCCTCTATTTAAACGAGGCCAGACGCCGGGCAAGAACCATACCCCTCTGTCGCTCCCCCCATCTCCTCATTCACCGTTCTTTCGATGGCTTCTGAAGAACAGTTCTCCTGTATACAAGCCGGGTGGGTGGTCTGCCGAGCCCGCTAGATACGAGCGTGGCAGCTAGCTGCTCCACCTCCCGCTCTTGACCCGACGAAGCAAGTTGCCGCCCCAAGCCGCCGTGTGGTTCAGCAACTCGCCGCTCCAGGCCCACCCTATGAGGAGTGACAAGTTGCTCCACGCCGGCACAACGGGAGCATGGCGGCACGGGCGTCATCGCTACCGTCGACAATGTCGCGCCCCCCGTACCAGCGACCGCTCCATGCAGGCAGAGACAGAAGCCGGATGCGTGGAGAGCGAAGAGTTGGTAACCGCCACCTCAGTGTCCGCCGCCATCAGCAAGGAGAAGTAGAACATGGAGTCCGCCGCCGCTTGGGTCCCATGAAGGCCACCGCGTAGGCGACGCCGGCGTACATAGAATATGTCGTCTTGCTCGGTTCTTCTCTTGCGAGGACTTCCGTCGATCCCACATGGGCTCCACGAAAGTGAAGACGCCGCCTTCCCCTCCCGCTGAAGCATCGGCCAGGGGTTCCACCCCGATGAGTGGTGGGGAAGCGAGCCGTCCTTTGTGCTGAAGCACATACCCCCGGGGCTCCTGGCAGTTCGGTAATCGGGCTGCCGGACACGAGGAAGACAAAGGGATTCCGGACGGCGATTTAGATTAGGTATTAATTACATTCCAGAGCTGGACTAGGACCACTTTGATGTAAATGCAATGAAATTCATTATGTTTATATGAAAATCCGCCATTTTTATATGAAATCCATTATGTTTATATGAATTCCGGCCTTATTTGCACGAATTTTGTCCGGTTGGTTCGAGTTGTTGTGAAAATGGATGACTGTCTCCCGCATCCATGTTCATGAACTGGTCCCCTGTCCGCGGACGGATGCGGAAGAATTTTTGCGGGTTGTCATTGGAATGCCCTAATACTATGACACATCAGTAGCCTCGAATTTGAGGAAGCTTAGTAACTTAATAGATAGATAGATTAGCCTAACCCGGCACCAAATCTTGGATCCAACTCTGACAATACATCACACATGTAAAGCTATGTAGCGGCGCACCCAATGTCTCTTTTATCGTTTGCTCTTTGGCGTACGTACCGCCTCTTGATCTATCACAATACACCTATCAAAGTAGCAAGATGGTACGCCAGCACTGCTTTGTCCTGGTCGGCCAACACCATGGGGTACAACGGCGTGTTCACCTGAGTCAGCGCCGACAGCCGATTCATACAAGTAACTATGCTATTTAGCGCACGGTTGTACTCGTAGCTGAGGTCCGTGAAGCGGCAGCTGGGTAGCATCTCGTTGGCGACGCGGGTGATGTGTCTGCCCGCTAGCGCGTAGTCCTTCATGCACCCCTCGTAGGCGTGCCTCTCCTGTCCGGAGAGCGATGTGTTATGGCTGAGCTGGTTCCTCGCGGCGATCCGTGTGACGTCGAAGGATTCCACGGCGAACCAGGCGGCAAGGGTCACGTACCCGGTTTCCTCCTCCTTGTGCGACACGGACATGTCGATGCCGCCCCAGATCATGATGCGGATGCATAGATCTTGTTGCGGCTTCGACAACCACATCATGCTACAGGCAAAAGACGCCTCCATGTGCTGCCCCCCGGGGAGACAATCCGACCTTGCGGCGGCCATGCGAAGGGGTGCGACGAGGAGGAGGAGAATGATCTTTGACATAGTCATAGAGAGCGTGTGCTTCACTCTCTTCCTGGGGAGATGTTTCTTTACTAGTGCAAGTATATATACACACCGTTGGCACTATTTTTGTAGCATTAGTTGATTTGATTTAATGAATGATGTGGTCCAGCATGCATTGTATGCGCATGAAAAGTGATGAGTATATATGGTATTAAAACATTAAGATTCTGCATATTTTGCATTAATTTATCAATATATTCTACATAAATCCCTACTCGTAAAAGGGAGTCGATAGCTTCCCTTCCACAGATTTTTTTTCCGCCTCAACTATCACCATATATTTGATCTGGTTTATTTTCGCATCACCACCCACCACTCTACCTTCCATTAAAAACCAAATCCCATTAAGAGAGAGATCTTGTTTCATGCTTGCTTTGGTAAGTTCTGATTCAATTCAATCACATATATAATAAGTAATTAAAAATTCAGATATCGCACCATATATGTGAGATCGCCTCCCTAAAAGACAAGCATAAGAAAAAAATTCATAACCTTTGAAAACAAAATCTGATTTTCCTCAATAACAAATCGCTAATCCGGTGCACATATTAAATAACAATCAAAATTTTCCTAATATAACAAAAATAACACATTTTTTCTTATCCGGTGGAGGAGTTCAAGATGGGTGTATGCACCTGCGCGCCCTTGGGTAGGGACGCTGTGCACGACACCTGTGACACCTGTGACACCTGTGACGCCCGGATGCGTTATTTATCGGGTTTTGTTTTATTTTCCAAATTCCTGAAGGATTGGAGTATCACCAAAGAACTAGCTATGAACAGAGGTGCGTGGAAGTTTGCTATCTATGTGCCGAACCATGAGTTGTCACGAGATCTTATGAGTTTCACCTCTAGCCTACCCCAACTTGTTTGGGACTAAAGGTTTTGCTGTTGTTGTTGTTGTTTTCCAAATTCCCCGTTTAGTTCTGTGACACATAAATTTTTCCATATAAAAATATAATAACTATCAATAGACAATTATTGTGTATTTAAAAAAATAATCTATTTTCGTTATTGTGTACTTTTTTTGCGACACCTTATTGTGTACTTTGAAGAGGTAAACATTCGCTTTTTGGCTGCACTAGCTAAGGTTTGAACTACCTA
Source organism: Triticum aestivum (assembly GCF_018294505.1). Lineage (NCBI taxonomy): Eukaryota > Viridiplantae > Streptophyta > Magnoliopsida > Poales > Poaceae > Triticum > Triticum aestivum. Next base: position 79,880,128 of record NC_057801.1, on the reverse strand, counting down.
TTACTGCTACAAATCTCTCTCAATTTTGGTCTTCTACATGCCAAATATGTTAATCAGATATTTTCTTTTGGTTCTAATTCTAGGAATTGTAGTTTAGCAGGTATGAAGAGAAAAGCACCGCTAAACACCATAAAGATGAATTCCTTTTTTAAGAATGTTGCTTTAAGTTCTCGAAGTAAAATGGGGGTGATTAGCAACTAAGATCTATTTTGATCAAACTACTAGTACATGTTTTGATTTTATCGGCGATCATAGAGGCAAATTTAAGCTAGTAAGGTTTTTGTTTTATATTAAGAAAAAGTTAATACAAATTTAGTGGTGTTTTCATAACGTGAAGTGGAATATTATGATAGTTATGTTTTCACACTCGATTTCTTTCATTAGCTTGTCTTGCCCCCCCCCCCCCCCCCCCCCCCAATGCATAGTTATGTTTTCGCACTCGATCTCTTTCATTAGCTTGTCTTGGCCCCCATATGCCCAAATCCTAGCTCCGCCCCTCAAGAAAGCATGGTCCCCTGTATAAGTTTAAAGGCTACTGTTTCCCTCAAAAAGAAAGTTTAAAGGCTACTGTTACATTGCACATTACTCCACGTTTTGATGTGTGTGCTGATTGATGTGGGCACTTGCCTATTACATATGAGAGTTAGGCTTTAAGCATCACTACTTGCTTTATCCTAAGCTTAGATCCATGTCCAACACAATATTATTTTGTTGACTAATCTGCAGACGGCGTCAAACTCCATGTGATGGGTCGGTGACATTCAATTGAAAAGTAAGACTTCATACAATCAAGTCTATCTTTTTCACATTTCAAAAAAAAAAAAGCTATCCTTTCAAAAATATGCAATTGTCTCAATCGCGATCGCCAATAATCTGAACGCAGGTGTTGCAGCAGAAGATGCCAACATGATGTTACTGTGTGCCGTAGAGGATTTCAGAATGAATATCATGCACCAACGGACCAACCATAAAACTTTGTTTGGGAACCAAGCCCTTCAAAACCAAACTGAGATAGTGCAATACACTAAGTGGTTATATATAAGCTACGAACGACACAGAAGGTTGAAGAGCCAAAAACACTTGCTAGAATGGGGTAGGCGCTAACAAGAACATTTCTTTCTGTTGGCAAGCAACCAACGCTACTACGTACGTACTTACTAGCACAATTCTACGTAACAGGGAACGGCCACTCTGGATTCAGCCTTCTCGCCGCGCGCCCTCGGGTTTTCTTCGAATCAACTCTAGTCAAGGGAGGCAAAAAAAGGTTACGGTGCATTGTCTCACACCGACTGACTTCAACAGCCAACCCTTTCATCTGCTTCTAACATCCATCACAAGTGGCACTCCATAAGAGCAGGCTGGCACCGCAAGGGCTTCCAGCTCCATCGCGCGGGGCACGGCAGTCAAGGCAACCCCAAGGCCCATGCATTCTCGGAATTTCATTCATCTCCAGCTAGCCCTTCTTACTTGGGTTTTCGTGCTGCGCCATTGGGTATTTCAACACCGGGGAGCCGCAACGCATGTGCAAACATCCTTTTAGCCGCTCCAGTCTGCTCTTTCTTCAGCGTCTCGGCGCTAGCAGTAGGTGTAGGACGGCTTCGAGTAGATGGGTTCCGATGCGGACCACCACCAGGTGAGCTTGAGTTGTGTTTAACTGCTTCTTTACTCGTGGGACTAGTTCGTCCATTTACCAGCTGTTCCTTCCCTTTGACTGTCTCCAAGGCAGCTCTCTCTGTTGGATCTTCAACTCTCTTACCAAGTGCGTGTGCGATCATCCGTTGAGCAACAGCAGGAACATGCCTAGATTTTGCTGCTGATGTGTCGTTTCCCTTGGCTTCATGTGAAGAGAAGATTCGCTCACGAGCAGCCCGATAAGCAGCTTCCCTCTCCTTAAGCGATGCTGCTGAAGGTGGCACCAACTGCGGCAAAGGCTTCGAAACTAGTGTATCAGTTTTCAGATGCAAGCTTTCAAGAGAAATAGCGTCTTGGACATCTTCTGGTTCATGAGTTCTCTGAAGATCTGTTAGAAGGTAGTATCAAATAGCAATTACTACAAGCTAGTGTTTTAAACAGACATGCATGAGGTCTGCCTAATTACTTAATGAAGGAAAACAAGTTATGTACAGCTAGTGGCCAGCAGGAGGGCTGACCCAAAATAGCTAAATGCAGGTCACAAGCTACACTGTGCAAGAGCTGAAAAATAAACTGGAACTGCTAGAAGCTTTGCATTGATCAGTCCTACCCTCGAATATCTTCACAAATTTCAAACGCAGTAAGCATAAACTTGTAAGACAGAGGATTGCGTGAGATGAGAGATCATATTCATACATGTAGGGAAAATCTTTTTGCTAATGATGTGTTTAGAGTTTCTGAAGGTAACGCTATGAATAGATTTGACTATTTGACCATAGCAAAGGACCGGCCACTCTTTACTTCCTAAGTAAAGCCCGCTTTTCTTCTCAGGAAGTAGCCTCAAACTATTTGTTTCAAACAAGCGTCTGCCTGGTCATTACATGATAGAACAATAAACACATGAAGAATGACTCACCTGTCTCATTTCTCGCTAGCATAAGAGAGGCTGAAGGACCATCGCTGTCGTCATAATTCCACAACACATCGCTGACAAGGACGGGAGGGCTGAAACATATAACATAACTAGATTCAAAACAGGGCAAACATAATAACAGCTCTGAATTTAGCCAACCACCAATGTGCAGCGAGTTAAATATATAGGAGGGAAAAGGATAACATTGGTACTGGTAGTGAGACACCCTGCTTGAAACACACTAGTACTATTTTGGCATGGTGTAGACATGTACAACGTTGCTGAATCGAGCCAGACAAGAAAGGTTTCAAGAAGGGAGCCCGGCGACATACATTGCTGTCTCAGGGCAGCGCTGGAGAACCAAATGTCGATCCTCGCCCTCGCCAACAGATTCGTGAGCGAACCTAGCAGCGACACAAAAGCAGATAGAAGTTAGCAACGGAGCGGTCGCTGCAGTGACTCTAGCATGTCAGGGAGGTTTTTTATACCCATATATGTCGGCGAGACGATGCAAAAGGAGGCGGTTGTAGGAGCTGGTGGGCTGGAGCTCTATGGTATTCATAGCTGCCCTGTGACGCGTTTCGGTCACGGCGCGGTCATGTTCCTCGTCATCGTCGCCATCGTGGTACTGTTGCTGCAGCAGAGTGACGAGTGTCTCCTCGGTGGAGAGGACGAGGTGCTTGCTGTAGAGGTTGTCCTTGATGAGCGAGGCCAGCTCCTCAATCTGCTCCACCGGAAGCAAAGAAAAAAAAGCATGTAGGTAAGGATACTCTATCACACACAGCAGGTAGAAACATAATTAGATTTCTCTGCGCAACTTGTGTAAATGGGAATTACCATGGCGAATTGAGTATTGTCCATATCTCCCCCTGAAGTTCAGTCCAATGGGGGCAGCTAAGCTCACCTCGGCTCAGATGGATCTCGCGCTGCGCTGAAGTAGAAGAAGCACCTACTCAAATCGAATCGAATTATGAACTGAGCGGAGGATGAGACGAGCAAGGAACTTCCTGGCGAATCGAACCGAATCAATCAATCGGCGAAGCAAGCTAGGGTTCCTTCCCTTACCAAGAAGCAAGCTTGGAGTGGCCGCTGGTCCTGGCAGCCTGGGTTCTCGGCTGTGCCCCGTCGTCCGCGCCGGCGCCGACGAAGAGGGGGGAGGAATTGCGGAGAGGAATCGCCGAGAAGGAGGAGGAGGAGGAAGGAGCGGCGGCAGCAGCAGCAGCAGCAGCAGTTGAGAATTTGGGAGTAGTCTTCAGAGAGACAGGATTGAAACCGGGAGGGGAGAGCCGGGCAGAGGATACCTATCTTCCTACCCGACCGTCAGATGAACAATTTACGGGCACGATGTACACCAGATTTATATAGTTTGTACCCCGTATATTACGTGGACTCAACTATTGAAACCCTTGTTTCAAAAAAAGAGAACTTTTGATTAAAAGAATCAGAGAACATAGAAGTAGGGGATACAGAGTAAACTGTTGTTAAAAATAAGGATCATTTGCATTATGTGTGAAAAACAATAAAAATGGAAGATGAGTGCTATGAGCTCCTCTAACGTCCCTGGCAACCCGGAGCCCGCGGCTACGCCGTCGTCCTCCCCGCCGCCGGAGGCCTCCCCCACGGCTCCCCCCCTCCCCGTCGTCCTCGGCCGTCGCCGCCCCCTCCCCCTCTCGGCCCTCCTCACCGTCTCCGGCGTTCCGCTGGGCGGACGTCGCGGAGTTGGCCGATGTGGCGGCCAGCCGTCCGGTTGTGCGTCGGGATCCCCTGCCTCGGCCGGCCGTATCCCGGGCGGATTCCATACCATTGTCGTGGTTCCGTTGCTCCGGTGCTCCCCCACGCGCTCGTCTGCCCGCTGCGGTGGCCTCGCCATTGACGCCCAGGAAAGCCGCCGCTTTGGGACCCCAAACCGCTCGCCGCCGCCGCGCTCCGGCGTGGGGTGTCGCGGGGCGGTCCAACCAGGGGCTGGCGCGCATGTCTTGGCGCCTCGCGGCGGCTGCGCCCCCTACCGTCGTGCCTATGGGGACACCTCGTCGCCCGGATGCTCCCCAGGCGTGCTCTCCCCCCCTCCGGCGCTCCTCGCCATTTCGGCCTTTCATCGCGACCTTCGGATCCTCTGCGCTTCGCATGTCGCCCATTCGAGCTCCCCGACGTTCGTGGCCCGTTCCCCCGATGGCTCCGGCGCCTGCCACGCGGGGATGGCGGCGACAGGGGAAACCCTCGCGCCCATCCCCCTGCCTCGCTGGCTGGGTCGTGACCGCATGGGCCGAACACGTCATGGGCTCCCCCCCTCCTCTGCGGGCTGCCCCCTCTGTCCTGGCCCCCCTCCCGGATCCGCTAGTGGGCCGGCCCATTCGGGTCGCCCAGCCATTTGGCTCCCCGCTGGGCTGCCCAGGCACCCAACCCCGCAGTCTCCCCCGGCTCCCTCGTCTGCAACCCTAACGGCCACTCATCCCGCTCTCCTCGGCACCGCCGCCCCTCCTGCCCGCCCTCTCGCACCTTCCCCGCCGGCAACCATGCCGCGCGACTGGGGTGACGAGGCCTCGCGCCCCAAGCGTCGGGCGGACGACTGTCACGCTGATCTCCGGCCTTCTCCCGAAGCCGCCGCCAAGAGGCAGACCTCCGCCGGCAACTCTCGTCCCGCGACGGCCGGCGTTCCCCTCCCCGCTCCGACCGCCGCTCGCCCCCTCGCTCAGACCATCGCTCCCCGTCGCGTCGTTCTCCGTCCAGGGCTGACTATCAGGACCATTCCCGGTCCCGCTCGCCCGAGCCCGCTCCCGAGTGGAGAACACAGCGTCGCCGCTCCCCGTCTCCTCCCCAACACCGGGATGGTGGCCGCTCGCCAGCGCGCGATGGACGCTCCCGCTCTCCGGCCCGCGACCGCCCCCTGCTGCCACCTCTGAGTCGTGCCGCTACCAGCCCCCTCGCACCACCCCCAGCTTCCCTCTAGGCGCCGCCGGAGCTGGCCGGGGCAAAGGCCGGGCCCAAGCGCAAGAAGAAGAGGGGCTTGGGCCGTGGCAATGGCCCGGCCATGGCCGCGACTCCTTCTCACAATCCGGCTGCTTCCGCCTCGACCGCCATCCTGTCTAATGACCTCGCAGCCGACCTCGTCAAGTGCTTCAACTGTGGCCTTACTGGACACTCCCAGGTTGCGTGCACTCGCCCCCAGTGCTGCTTTGTGTGCTCGGACCCGGACCATCCTCCGCCCGGTCTCGGAGGAGCTGATGATGTACGGGCATAGGATCGAGGGCCTCGGCTACTTCCACATCGAGGTCCCGGACCTTCCTCCGCCCACCCCCTCGATCCTTGCTATAGTCTCCGTGAAGGATGGGGTGGCGTCCTCGGAGATGATTGAGGCCAAGCTCAACCATCTCTATCACTGCACCTGGGACTGGCAGGTTACCCTACTGACGGCTAACCAGTTCTTGGTGGTGTTCCCCGATGCGGTCAGTTACGATTATGGCACTCGTAGCGGAGACATCACCCTCGCGCTCAACAAGCTCGTGGTGGTCATCTCTGGGCCGTTCCGGGACCCCCTTGCTCTGGCTGTCCTAGATGTCGTGGTTCTAAGCCTGACACTAGAAAAGGGGGGTAGGTATGGAGAGGCAAGATCTTAGCTATGGTAAAGGTGTACACAGGAGATTTACGAGTCCAGGCCCTTGTCTGAGGAAGTAACAGCCCTACGTCTCGGTGCCCGGAGGCGGTCGATTGGATTATGTGTGTTGTGTTACAAAGAGTGCGAACCCTTGTGCCAGAGGGGAGGGGTGGCTTATATAGAGTGCGCCAGGACCCCAACCCGCCTCCATTACAAGGGAACTAATGTGCATAAGTAGGAGCGTTACTGGTAACGCCAGTAGTAAGTAGTCTTAATGCTATTGAAGACGAGGGAGTAAATATCTGGCCGTTGCGTGTTCTCCTGACTACTAGTCTTCAATATGGTCGAGTGATCTTCCTTGTGGTCGAGTGACGGTAGGTAACGACCGTCGAGTGATGTTACCGTCGAGTGGATTTCACTCGACATATGAAGCTAGAGCTCTTCTGTTGACTCTTAGTCTTTTCATCTTCCAGGAATTAACCTTGGGTAGGGTGTACGGGTCGAGCCTATGACCCTACCCCTGGTCTGTATCCTTGTCAGTAGCCCCTGAATGGATTAAGGTGTGAGAGGAAAGTAAGACAACGTTGGACCTGTCCTGTGTTTTGTGTCTCCGCGGGTGCTTTCTGTTAGACTGAACGCCTGCGTTGGTACTTCGCGGTCGACTCGGTTGCCGTGATCCATTCAGTGATTAGTCGACTGAATTGGTGACTTCATGCGTCGAGTGTCGTGCAGGAGTGCGAGATCTCGGGCGCGATTGCCTGCGGGAGATCCCGGATTCCGCGGGATACGAAATTTCAGGGGTGCGCAGAACAGAAGGGCGCCGAAAAAGGGGGACCCGGATAAGCAGCGACGCCTCGATCACCGCGCCGCCTTTTTCGCCACGTTTGCTACGCACGCAACTGTAGTAGGATTTGACGGGATTGCCCGGCCCCACGCGCCAGTCACTTGGAAGTGAGCCTTTATAAGGCGACGGGGCCGGGGTGCTTGCACTGTGCACTCCTTCCTCTTCTTCTTTCTCCTCTGCTCCTCCGCCGCACCAAGTGCCTCTGCCTCCAACGTCGCCGCTCTCCAGCCATGGTGAAGGACAAGACGGCGGCGCTAGAGCGCGCCAAGAAAGCAACGGGGGCGGTGAAGGGCAAGAAACAAAGTCGCGGATCGTCGTCGCGCTCGGGGCTGCCCCCGGGCTGGATCCAAGGCGATTGGATCTGGTCTTCGATCCGGCAGGAAGATCTGACCGATCTAGAGGAGTCTGGGCTGATTGCAGCGGGGGCGGCGAGGCTACTGAAGGGAGAGATGGAGCCACAACCTCGACCGGGTGAGTGCGTCTTGCTCGCCACTCATGTCGACCGGGGTTCTCGCTTCCTCCGCACCCTTTCTTCCGAGGGTTTTTGAACTTCTTCGGAGCACAGCTCCACCACTTTCCCCCCAACACTATTACGTACCTAGCCGCTTTCGTGTCGATGTGCAAGAACTTCTTAGGGTGTCGACCGCACTGGTGTCTCTTCAAACATATCTTCACCATTCGTTCCCAGTCGGTTAAAAAGGCGAAGTCGAGTGACTCAAAAACCCATGTTATCCAGATGTGCGGGGGCTTAGGCATCCAAAAGAGGAATAGGAGCACTTTCCCTGCTGTGACCCTCCCTGAATCCGTTAGAGGTTGGCAATCATCTTGGTTCTACTGCCAGGACGTTGCGACTCCAGGTCATTCGACCGGTCTTCCTCCTTTTTCATTCGACCGTGTCCAAACTCCTGCTCCACTGAAGGTTACTACTGCCGAGACCATGGAGACGAGGATGTTAGTGGACCGAGTGGTCCAGCTCATCAATGACGGTGTCACTGGCCTGGACTTGCTGGAGGTGTTCCTCGCTCGGTGTATCCAGCCTCTCCAGGCCCGTGATCACTTGATGTGGTTGTATTCTGGACCGAGCGACACCACTCGGATCCATCCAGAAGAAGTGTCGCTCGACACCGTGGCCTCGTGGTTGAAGAGTATTACGGGCACTCAAGATAACCCCAGAGGATCTAGGCGAGTCGTCCCTTTCAGAAGTGACAACCCACCCGACAAGGTACATTCTCCACTCCGACTGTTTTCCGCTTGTGTTCTGACTGTGCTCGATGTTGATTGACTCTTGTCTCGACCAATTTGTTTTGCAGGTATTCACTGAGATGTATTCAATGCCCAACGGCGAACAAGCTTTGGTGCAGGACCAGGAGGGGGAGGACAGTGTGGAGGAGAGCGACGAGTGGGAGTCACCGGAAGGGGAGGAGGAGGAGAGCGAGGAGTCAGACGAGGAGCAAGAGGTCGACTCGCCGCCGCGCTCTGAGCATCGATCCAAGCAGCAACACAATCCGTCTGGCGGTCATGTGAAGGGTGCAGCTCCAAGTGCCACCATCCAGAAGCGCGCTCGGACGTCGACTCCGGAGCCGACGGAGAAGGTGGCTAAGCAGCCAAAAGTCGCCCCTTCCAAGACCCGAAAGACATTGTCGCGAATCAAGATGGACGTCCCTGTTGCCTCAGGGTGGGTATCTTATTTGTGTTTCAGTGAGTCGACTGAAAATTCTCTCGATCCGACTGACTAATCCTTGTGCCTTTCCAGCCCCGCCTCTGCTGCCACTGACATGGACGTTGACAAAGGACCAGAAGATGAAGAAGCCACCTCATGAGCTGGTAAGTTTGTTCAACCCAACTCTATCTAACTGAGTGAGTGGTCGATTGACTGAAAATTTTATATTACTCTTCTTATGTAGCTCCGCAAGATGTCGTTGTGCTCCCTAATGATGAAGAAGAAGAAGCACCTCCACAGGAGAGGAAGAAGAAGATTGGAGGTTCAAGCAGAAGGAGACTTGAAGTCTAAATCCCTCAGTCGACACCGGCACCAGAGGCGATAGCTCGGACAAACGTCACATTTGCTAACCCATTGACGACTGATCGTCCATTGGGGTCGACTGCACAGACGCCTGCCGCACCAGTGGAACTCCACTCGTCTGACCCGGCCGCTGCTTTGACTCCTCTGGAGCCATCTCTCTTTGCTACATATCATACTCCAGACAACTCGCCGAGTGCCGCTAGGGAAGCTCTTTGCCAGGCGAATCTTGTCATGGAGCAGGTGAAAGTGATGCATGAAGCTAGTCATGTAGCTTACAACGCCAGCACTGCCCTTCGGACCAATGTTCAGGTCAGTAAACTTCCCACTGAATTTTTTGCATGTTGCTTTATATCTGATCGCCCACTGGGTGTTCCTCCTTTTAAGACTCCAAAAGTCTCTGATTTTGCAGTTTCCGAATTGGTGGGGGCACGTCGAGTGCACCCACTGGGTGTAGTCCCCGAGACCACGGTCGACTGCTGGCAGTCGACTAGGGTCTAATGAGTGCTGATCATTCTTTCTCCCTCTTTTTTTAGGAGTTCTTTGCTGAGTGTTGATCTGATCCAGTGGGGGCACGCTGAGTGCACCCACTGGGTGTAGTCCCCGAGACTACTGTTGAATATTTGATTCGGCAGTAGTCTGAGAATAAATCTTTCCCTTCATTGTTACTTGTATGTGTCGACTGACATGCCTATCTTTCTGGCTGCAGAGGTCTTGTGATCTTGGAGCTCGTCTCACCGATTAAAGAAGAAGCATATCAGTGTTGAACTTGATCTTGAACTGGCGAAGAAGAATCTGAAGAAAGCTCAAGAAGAAACAGCCATCATGGAAGGTAATCACTCAGTCATTCTGTCTACTTTGTAGCTTCACACTTGGTGCTGGCTTTTCTTTTAGTCTCTTTGAACTGAGTGAATTCACACAAGCAGATGTGCGTAGTGAAAATCGCCAACTTCAGTCTCGTCTGAAGAGTGTTGTTTCTTTAGAGAGGATGAAGGAAGCTCTGGAGCAGAAAGACCTGGACTTGGCAGTTGCTCAAAAGGAAGCGTGCGAGAAGACGAAGCTTGCGGATGAGAAGTTGGCTTCAGTCGGCAAGTTGGAGGATGAGAACGTGACACTGAAGACGGCTGTCTTGGACGCTAATCGCGAAGTCGAGCAGCTGAGGAAGGACAAGGAGAACTTGACCGCTGAAGTTGAGGGTCTCAAGACCAGGACCGGCAAGCTAGAGTCTCATTTAGAACAACTTGCGGCAAAGCTTGTCCTGAAGCTTGAAGGTATGTCTGTTCAGTTAAATAACACTCGTCGACTGGGATTTGCAATTCTGTCAACTCATTGTTCGCTGTGATGAAACAGAACTCTGTCAGGACTTCGAGGCTAAAACTGGGTGGGTCGAGACAGGTCTCGACCCCATCAATTGCCCCATGAAAGATGAAGTCGCGATGAACTTGCTTCGACTAGAGTCTCACTTGGATGGTGCAGTCAACTATCTGGCTCGGCTGAAGGCGGTGATGGTCCGAGTGGACGCCGAGCTCTGGCCCCAGGAGGAGATGTCTCGAGACCTCGAGTCTTTGATGACTCGGCTAAACCAGATCACAGACCGAGTGCAAGAATGGAAGAAATCTTCTGCATGATGTGGGGCTGACGTTGCCTTGTCTTTGGTCTGAGTGCACTACAAGGAGGCCAAGGATGACAAGCTGGAAGCTCTCAAAGTGGCAAACACCAAGAAGCACTCCTTCCAGGACTTCATGGCCACTCTCCTTGAGGCAGCCACTCGCATCGCCAATAGCATCGATCTTGACAGCTTCTGCGACCCGTCCAGCCCTTCCCCCGCCGAGTGATTTAAAAAACATTATGCCACTGCTTTGATTTGCCTCGGAATGCCGAGTGGATTTGTAATCGATAAAACTCCTTCGGGCCTGGCGCCCGAGCGTTTTATTTTGCGGTTAGGAAACTTCGGATTTATCGCCCTTCATATTGCGTCTGTCTTCGAATGAAATTCGCCTTTCTCCCAAATTGTTGCCCGTTTGTTTAATGCAGCTTCTGGGGAAGAATCGCCAGTCGCCTGATCGAGCAATCTGTGAGTAACATTGATCAGCTCATCAGCAAGGCACTCTACAATGGTCTTGACGTTCCAGTCGACTAGTCGGGTGATCCTTGCGCAACATTGATCAGCTCATCAGCAAGGCACTTAGCAATGGTCTTGATGTTCCAGTCGACCGGTCGGATGATCCTTGCGCAGCATCGATCAGCTCATCAGCAAGGCACTCAGCAATGGTCTTGACGTTCCAATCGACTGATCTGGTGATCCTTGCGCAACATTGGTCAGCTCGTCAGCAAGGCACTCAGCAATGGTCTTGATGTTCTAGTCGGCCGGTCGGATGATCCCTGTGCAACACTGATCAGCTCATCAGCAAGGCACTCAACAATGGTCTTGACATTCCAGTCGACTGGTCGGATGATCCTTGTGCAACATCGATCAGCTCATCGGCAAGGCACTCAGCAATGGTCTTGACGTTCCAGTTGACCGATTGGGTATGGTTTTCAAAACTTAGGCGAGTACGAGACTGCAGCTAAGCCTCCGAGCGGGAGGTTCGCTCACCACTCGGTAGGATTTTTCAAACTTAGGCGAGCACTGGGCTGCAGCTAAGTCCTCGAGCGAGAGGCAGACTCACCACTCGGTAAGATTTTTACCACTTAGACGAGCACTGGGCTGCAGCTAAGCCCCCGAGTGAGAGGCAGACTCTCCACTTGGTAGGATTTTTATCACTTAGGCGAGCACTGGGCTGCAGCTAAGCCCCCGAGCAGGAGGTTCGCTCACCGCTCAGTAGGATTTTTCAAACTTAGGCGAGCACTGGGCTGCATCTAAGCCCCCGAGCGGGAGGTTCGCTCACCGCTCGGTAGGATTTTTCAAACTTAGGCGAGCACTGGGCTGCAGCTAAGCCCCCGAGCGGGAGGTTCGCTCACTGCTCGGTAGGATTTTTCAAACTTAGGCGAGTACTGGGCTGCAGCTAAGTCCTCGAGCGAGAGGCAGACTCACCACTCGGTAAGATTTTTACCACTTAGGCGAGCACTGGGCTGCAGCTAAGCCCCCAAGTGAGAGGCAGACTCTCCACTCGGTAGGATTTTTATCACTTAGGCGAGCACTGGGCTGCAGCTAAGCCCCCGAGTGAGAGGCAGACTCTCCACTCGATAGGATTTTTATCACTTAGGCGAGCACTGGGCTGCAGCTAAGCCCCCGAGTGAGAGGTAGACTCTCCACTCGGTAGGATTTTTATCACTTAGGCGAGCACTGGGCTGCAGCTAAGCCCCCGAGGGAGAGGCAGACTCTCCACTCGATAGGATTTTTATCACTTAGGCGAGCACTGGGCTGCAGCTAAGCCCCCGAGTGAGAGGCAGACTCACCACTCGGTAGGATTTTTATCACTTAGGCGAGCACTGGGTTGCAGCTAAGCCCCCGGGTGAGAGGAAGACTCTCCACTCGGTAGGATTTTTATCACTTAGGAGAGCACTGGGCTGCAGCTAAGCCCCGAGTGAGAGGCAGACTCACCACTCGGTAGGATTTTTATCACTTCGACTTAGGCAAAAAAGATTCACGGCTAAGGTAATGTACACAAAAGAAATAAACAACAATTATGCGAGAGGAGTAAATTACATCTTTTGATAGTCAAACTAAAAAGTATTTCTTATTACATCTGATCAGTCCAAACATTCAAGAATAAAAAGGGCGGAGCAGATTCGTGTTCCAAGCGCGCGACTCATCTTTATTGTGCTCGACGTTGAAGAGACGATACGCTCCGTTGTGGAGCACCTTGGTGATAACGAAAGGGCCTTCCCAAGCGGGGCGAGCTTGTGGGGCTTCTGCTAATCCACTCGGAGGACCAAGTCCCCTTCCTTGAATGCATGACCTCTTACGTTCTTGGCATGGAAACGACGCAAGTCTTGCTGATAAATGGTCGACCGGATCAAGGCCATCTTTCTTTCCTCCTCCAAGAGGTCGACTGCATCTTGTCGAGCCTGCTCTGCTTCTTCTTCTGAGAAGAGTTCGACTCGGGGAGCGTTGTGGAGCAAATCGCTCGGCAAGACAGCTTCAGCTCTGTAGACTAAAAAGAATGGAGTTCGTCCAGTCGACCGATTGGGGGCTGTCCTCAGCCCCCAAAGCACCAAGGGGAGTTTGTTGACCCAAGCCCCTGCCGCATGCTTGAGGTCACGCATTAACCGAGGCTTCAGCCCTTTGAGAATCAATCCATTTGCTCATTCTGCCTGCCCATTCGACTGGGGATGCGCGACCGAAGCGTAATCGACCCTCGTGCCTTTGGAGGCACAAAAAGCTTTAAACTCTTCAGAATCGAAGTTCGAGTTGTTGTCCGTGATAATGCTGTGCGGGACACCATATCTGAATATAAGTTCTCTGATGAAACTCACGGTTGTGCTTGCATCAAGGCTCTTGATAGGCTTGGCTTCGATCCATTTGGTGAACTTGTCGACTGCTACCAGCACATGTGTAAATCCACTTCTCCCTGTCCTCAGGGGTCCAACCATGTACAGACCCCAAACAGTGAAAGGCCAGACGAGAGGAATAGTTTTCAAAGCTGACGCAGGTTTGTGGGACATGTTGGAATAAAATTGACAACCTTCACACTTGTCCACTATTTCCTTTGCCATCTCGTTGGCGTGCGGCCAATAAAACCCGGCTCGGTATGCTTTGGCTACATGGTCCGAGAGGACGCATGGTGACCACAGGTCCCCGAGTGGATATCGTTAAGGATCATTCGGCCTTCTTCAGGCGTGATGCATTTCTGGCAGGCTCCAGTTACACTCTCTCTGAACAACTGTCCCTTTGGTGAATGGATCTTCCTGAACCGAAGGCGAATGGATATGTTCTAGGAACACGTTTCGGGGAATAGCTTCTCTCTTTGAGCCTATCTTGGCTAACTCATCGACGGCTTGATTTTTCAGTCGGGGTATATGGTGGAGCTCCAAACCTTCAAACCTCTTCTCCAGCTTTCTCACTACATTGCAATAACCTGTCATGGCTGGGCTCCTGACATCCCATTCCTTCATCACTTGGTTAACCACCAAATCTGAGTCGCCTTAGACCATAAGGCGACGGACGCCGAGTGAAATGGCCATACGCAACCCGTATAGAAGTGCTTCATATTCGGCTTCGTTATTGGAGGAATCAAAATGAATCTGGAGAACGTAACTAAGCCTGTCTCCGCGGGGGGACACCAAAACTACTCCAGCACCTGAACCATTCAGCATCTTGGAGCCATCAAAGAACATAGTCCAATGCTTCGAATGAACTTGAGTCAGCAATTGCTGCTCAATCCATTCGGCCAGGAAATCTGCGATTGCTTGGGACTTGATGGCCTTCTTTGCCTCGAATTTGATATCCAATGGAAGGAGTTCAATCGCCCATTTCGCCACTTGACCAGTTGCGTCTCTGTTAATCAGAATTTCAGATAGTGGTGCGTCGCTGACGACTGTAATGGAGTGGTCAGAGAAATAATGCGCCACCTTCTTCATGGTCATGTAAATTCCATAGACAAGCTTCTGATAATGTGGGTATCGTTGCTTGGACGGAGTCAAAACTTCAGAGAGATAATAGACCGGGCGTTGAACTTTGTAAGCTTTTCCTTCTTCTTCTCGCTCGACCGTGAGTACTGTGCTGACAACTTGTCCAGTGGCTGCAATGTAGAGCAGTAAAGGCTCTTTGCTGATTGGCACAACGAGCACCGGCTGGGTGGAAAGCAGGGTTTTGAGCTCTGCAAATGCTGCTTCAGCTTCATCAGTCCACTCGAACTTATCAGACTTCTTCATCAATCGGTAAAGAGGCAAGGCCTTTTCACCGAGATGGGAAATGAATCGACTCAGGGCGGCCAGACAACCAGTCAGCTTTTGAATGTCATGCACTCGCACGGGTCGTTTCATTCGGAGTATGGTATCAACTTTTTCTGGGTTGGCATCGATCCCTCGTTCGGAAATGAGAAAACCGAGTAACTTCCTTCCTGGAACTCCGAATGTGCACTTTGACGGATTAAGCTTGATATCATACCTTCTCAGGTTGGCAAAGGTTTCTGCCAGGTCAGTCAATAGGTCGGAACCTTTGCGGGACTTGACCACAATGTCATCCATGTACGCTTCCACATTCCGACTGATTTGAGTGAGCAGGCACTTCTGAATCATTCTCATGAATGTGGCTCCGGCATTTTTCAAACCAAAAGGCATGGTGACATAACAAAAGCACCCGAATGGGGTGATGAAGGCTGTTTTTATTTCATCGGGACCATACAATCGGAACTGATGGTATCTGGAATACGCATCTAAGAAAGACAAGTGCTCACACCCCACAGTCGAATCAACAATCTGATCGATGCGAGGGAGAGGGAAATGATCTTTCGGGCAGGCCCGATTGATATGCTTGAAATCAATGCACATACGAAGTGAATCATCCTTTTTAGGAACCATGACTACATTGGCTAACCACTCGGAGTGGTAGATTTCATGGATGAACTCTGCTGCCAACAGTCGAGCTACTTCTTCGCCAATTGCTTTCCTCTTCTGCACGGCGGACTGCCAAAGGTGCTCTTTGACGGGTTTTACTTTGGGGTCGACACGCAAATGGTGCTCGGCCAGTCCCCTGGGCACACCTGGCATGTCGGAAGGTTTCCATGCAAAGATGTCCCAGTTCTCACGGAGGAACTGGACGAGCGCTTCTTCCTATTTGCTATCGAGTATCGTTGATATATGAGTCGGCGCAGCATTGGGATCCGTCGGGTGAATATGGACTGGCTTCGTCTCACCAGTCGATTGGAATGCAGAATCTGTGGCAGGCTTCTTGGCTCTCAGCAAATCACTCAGATCTGCATTCTTTTGATATTCTTGGAATTCAACCGCTGCCATTTGTTCGTCGGCGATCTTGGAACCTTTCTGGAAACATTCCTCAGCCTTCTGCCGATTGCCTGTAATCGTGATCACACCTTTAGGGCCAGGCATTTTTAGTTTGAGATACACATAACATGGTCGAGCCATAAAGCGTGCCTAGGCTGGCCTGCCCAAAATGGTATGATAGGCACTCTGGAAATCCACGACTTCAAATGCCAACTTCTCCTTTTGGTAATGCCTTGAATCACCGAAAACCATGTCGAGGGCAATCTGGCCGAGTGACTCGACTTTCTTTCCAGGAATAACACCATGGAAACTCATATTGCTCTCGCTAAGCTTGGACATCGGAATGCCCATCCCTTTCAAGGTCTCAGCATAGAGGATGTTCAGACCACTGCCACCATCCATCAGTACTTTGGTCAGTCAAGTGCCCCAACCACAGGGTCGACCACCAGTGCTTGCCTCCCAGGGGTGGCCACACGAGCGGGATGGTCCGACTGGTCGAATATGATGGCCGTCTGAGACCACCTTAGGTAGGCAGTCTTCTCGGCAGGGGCGACCATGTTTACTTCTCTGTTGATGACCTTCAATCGACTCTTGCTTTCAACATCAACAAAAATCATCAGAGTGGAATTGACCTTGGGATAACCATCGTCTTCCTCCTCATTTTCCTCTTTGTTCGACTCGTTTTCTTTCTCATTGGGCGGTTTCTCTTGGAACTGCTGGATCAGGAGTCGACACTGCCGAGTGGTATGTTTCGGATAAATCAGATTACCTTCCTCATATTTCTTCATATGGATGTGGCACGGCAAATCCAGCATGTCATTTCCTTCCTTGTCCTTCACCTTCTTAGGGGGCCAGGGCCCCTTAGGTTTTCCCTTAAACTTTCCTTGGTTTATTGTCGCAATCTCTCCAGGTGGCGCTGGCTCGGCCTTACGCTTCTGTTTCCGACTGGAGTTACCTCCACCGGCCTCTTGGCCGACTGGTTTGCTCTTCCCGCTACGGAGTCGATCCTCCTCTTCCCCGTTAGCGTACCGGGTGGCTATCTCCATCATTCGAGCCAGAGTCATATCACTAGTCCGACCGAATTTCAAGACCAACTCTCTGTACTTGACGCCTTCCTTGAAGGCGCACACAGCCTGATGCTCTGAAACATTCTCGACAGTGTGATGCAAAGTGGACCATCTCTGGATGAACTCTCTTAAAGTCTCATTCGGCTTCTGCACGCAGTGCTGCAGCTCAGGCAATCCTCCGGGTCGCTTGCAAGTGCCCTCGAAAGTTCTCACGAACACTCGGGATAGCTCTTCCCAACTGTGAATACTGCCCGGAGCCAACTGAGTCAGCCATGCTCGGGCCGATCCTTCCAACATGAGTGGAAGATGCTTCATCGCTATCTCGTCGTTACCGCCCCCAATCTGCACAGCCACTCGGTAATCTTCAAGCCAAGTTTCAGGCTTGGATTCACCAGTGAACTTACTAACTTCGGAAGCCAGCCTGAAGTTGGGGGGTATCACTACCGCCCTGATGGCTCTGCTGAAACACTCAGGACCAGAAACATGCACTCGACTGACACTTGGACGGTCTCTGCCTGGGTCTTCTCTGTGTGCCCTATTTCGGTCGACCAGGCCTTGAACAAGGATAGATCTCGCGTCAAAGCCTGGTTCCCTTGGGTCGATTGACGCTCTGCGCTCACCACTATGTCGGCGCCTGTCATCATTCCACCGAGGCACATACGACGCATCCTCGAGGGAGGCGTGGGCCCTCGACAGCGATTGCCACGATCGAGTGGATGATCATATTGCCCACGCCCCTCATGCCGCGGAGGTGATCTGGGGCTGTGAGCCGACTGAACCATGTCCGCTGCAATGAATCTGCTGTGAATCATGTTCCGCGACTGAGATACTGTTGTATTATGCTCTCCCGCTGCCCTGAGCAGGGCCCGGATTTGCATCAACCCTCTGCCGGCCTCTGACTGCGAGGGCTGGATCGACTCTGCTATGTGGGCTGCGACCGTGAGATTCTGAATCGGAGTGCGGTATACCTTCGGTGGAGGCGGGAAGAGTTGCCGTCGACTGGACTCATGGATCCGCTCCTGAGCACGCTCGTCGAGAGCCCGCTGGAGGTTATCTAGTCGAGTGCGCTCAGCCAGATTAGCTAAGCATACCTCCTCCAAGGCTCGGGCCTCGGGGGTTTCCCCTACGATGGGCGTGTGGAGTGCATCCATATTGCAGCAACGAAGTTCTTCCCTCTGCTGAGAGGAGAGGGGTTCGGGTTGGTATTCCTCGTGGGCGTGCGACGGATTGCCGCCTCCGTCTCCACCATCCTCGCGGCGGAAACCAGGTGGGTTGCGAGGCCCATCAACCATCAAGGCTTCGGCCACAGGAGGTTATCCAGTCGACAGGTCGAACAGGCCGTGGAGAGTTTCGTCGGGCTCGATTGCCGCGACTTGATGGGTGGTCGATTGCCGAGCCACCGCATGTTTCACCCACCGCTGAAGCCGCGATTGACCGGATTGCTTGCAGTGGCGTATAGCGGGGGGGGGGGGAACGCCATTGGAGCCGACTGATATTGAGTCGACGGCTGCCGAAGAAGAACGCCACGAACGCACGCGCGGAAGTGCATCGCCCCTTGGACGGGGAGCGCCTCGGTGTCCAGGGGAGCTTCTTGGAGCCACGCAGATTCATCGGCGACAAAA
Source organism: Triticum aestivum (assembly GCF_018294505.1). Taxonomy (NCBI): domain Eukaryota; kingdom Viridiplantae; phylum Streptophyta; class Magnoliopsida; order Poales; family Poaceae; genus Triticum; species Triticum aestivum. Next base: position 79,861,550 of record NC_057801.1, on the reverse strand, counting down.
ACGAGCGCGCCGAGATGGATCTCACGGCCCTTAGCCAATCCGCCGCCGGAAACAATGATGATGGTGATCAGAAAAACTTGCAACTTCACCAATAAGTCGCTAAGACACCTGCCCCGCGTTGGGCGCCAACTATCGTGGTTCTAAGCCTGACAGTAGAAAAGGGGGGTAGGTATGGAGAGGCAAGATCTTAGCTATGGTAAAGGTGTACACAGGAGATTTACGAGTTCAGGCCCTTCTCTGAGGAAGTAACAGCCCTACGTCTCGGTGCCCGGAGGCGGTCGATTGGATTATGTGTGTTGTGTTACAAAGAGTGCAAACCCTTGTGCCAGAGGGGAGGGGTGGCTTATATAGAGTGCACCAGGACCCCAGCCCGCCTCCATTACAAGGGAACTAATGTGCATAAGTAGGAGCGTTACTAGTAACGCCAGCAGCAAATAGTCTTAATGCTATTGAAGACGAGGGAGTAAATATCTGGCCGTTGCGTGTTCTCCTGACTACTTGTCTTCAATATGGTCGAATGATCTTCCTTGTGGTCGAGTGACGATAGGTAACGACCGTCGAGTGATGTTACCGCCGAGTGGATTTCACTCGATGTATGAAGCTAGAGCTCTTCTGTTGACTCTTAGTCTTTTCATCTTCCAGGAATTGACCTTGGGTAGGGTGTACGGGCCGAGCCTATGACCCTACCCCTGGTCTGTATCCTCGTCACTAGACACGGCATGGATCCTCATCGGCAGCCTCCCCGACATCGCTCGCTCCGAGAGGGTTATTCGGAACATGTCCTGCATCCTCGGCAAGGTGGTTGTGGTGGATGAGCTGTCTCTCCACAAGGAGGAGGAGGTCTGTGTCAAGGTCAAATCCCTCGACTCATCCAAGCTTCGTGCCATGATCCGTGTGTTCTTCAACGACCAAGGTTTTGACCTCTGCATCTCCCCTGAGCCACCCAACCACATTGGCCGCCCTCGCATCCCCGACGACAGCCTCTTGGGGGCGGCCCAGAAGGGGGGATGTAGATCTCCCCGGCAACGGTGCCAGAAATCCTTCTTGTTACCTCTTGAGCATGCGTTGGTTTTCCCTTGAAGAGGAAAGGGTGATGCAGCAAAGTAGTGTAAGTATTTCCCTCAGTTTTGAGAACCAAGGTATCAATCCAGTAGGAGACGACACACAAGTCACCTAGTACCTGCACAAACAATCAAGAACCTTGCAACCAGCGCGATAAAGGGGTTGTCAATCCCTTCACGGTCACTCGCAAAAGTGAGATCTAATAAAGATAGTAAAGTAAATATTTTTGGTATTTTTGTGGTATAGATTGGAAAGTAAAGATTGCAACAAAAAGGAACGGCGACAGAAATTAGCAAGTTGACGGGAGACTAATAGATTCAATATAATGGAAAAGAGACCTGGGGGCCATAGGTTTCACTAGTGGCTTCTCTCAAGATAGCATGTATTACGGTTGGTGAACAAATTACTGCCGAGCAATTGATAGAAAAGCACATAATTATGATGACATCTACAGCAATGATCATGAACATAGGCACCACGTCCGTGTCAAGTAGACTGAAACGATTCTGCATCTACTACTATTACTCCACACATCAACCGCTATCCAGCATGCATCTAGAGTATTAAGTTCATAAGAATGGAGTAACGCGTTAAGCAAGATGACATGATGTAGAGGGATAAACTCAAGCAATATGATATAAACCCCATGTTTTTATCCTCGATGGCAACAATACAATACGTCCCTTGCTGCCCCTACTGTCACTGGGAAAGGATACTGCAAAATTGAACCCAAAGCTAAGCACTTCTCCTATTGCAAGAAAGATCAATCTAGTAGGCCAAACTAAACCGATAATTCGAAGAGACTTGCAAAGATATCAAATCATGCATATAAGAATTCAGAGAAGAACCAAATAATATTCATAGATAATCAAGTTCATAAATCCACAATTCATCGGATCTCGTCAAACACACCGCAATAGAGTATTACATCGAATAGATCTCCAAGAACATCGAGGAGAACTTTGTATTGAGAATCAAAGAGAGAGAAGAAGCCATCTAGCTAATAACTATGGACACGAAGGTCTATGGTAAACTACTCACGATTCATCGGAGAGGCAATGGTGTTGATGTAGAAGCCCTCCGTGATTGATTCCCCCTCCGGCAGATCACCGGAAAAGGCCCCAAGATGGGATCTCATGGGTACAGAAGGTTGCGGCGGTGGAAAAGTGGTTTCGTGGCTCTCCTTGATGTTTCTAGGGTATAAAAGTATATATAGGCGAAAGAAGTACGTCGGTGGAGCTACGAGGGGCCCATAAGGGTGAGGGCGCGTCTACCCCCCTGGGCGTGCCCTCCTGCCTCGTGGCCACCTCGTAGAGTCCCAGACTTTAACTCTAAGTCTTCTGGATTGCTTTTGGTCCAATAAAGATCCTTGCGAAGGTTTCGTTCCGTTTAGACTCCGTTTGATATTCCTTTTCTGTAAAACACTAAAATAGGCAAAAAAACAGAAACTGACACTGGGCCTCCAGTTAATAGGTTAGTCCCAAAAATAATATAAAAGAGCATATTAAAGCTCATTATTAAACATCCAAAATAGATAATATAATAGCATGGAACAATCAAAAATTATAGATACATTGGAGACGAATCAAGCATCCCCAAGCTTAATTCGTGCTCGTCCTCGAGTAGGTAAATGATAAAAAGATAATTTTTGATGTGGAATGCTACCTAGCATATTTCTCAATGTAATTTTCTTTATTGTGGCATGAATGTTCAGATCCAAAAGATTCAAGACAAAAATTTAATATTGACATAAAAACAATAATACTTCAAGCATACTAACAAAGCAATCATGTCTTCTCAAAATAACATGGCCAAAGAAAGTTATCCCTACAAAATCATATAGTCTGGCTATGCTCTATCTTCATCACACAAAGTATTTAATCATGCACAACCCCGGTTTCAACCAAGCAATTGTTTCATGCTTTAGTATTTTCAAACTTTTTCAATCTTCACGTAATACATGAGCGTGAGCCATGGACATAGTACTATAGGTGGAATAGAATGGTGGTTGTGGAGAAGACAAAAAAAAGGAGAAGATAGTCTCACATCAACTAGGCGTATCCTACGGGCTATGGAGATGCCCATCAATATACATCAATGCGAGTGAGTAGGGATTTCCATGCAACGGATGCACTAGAGCTGTAAGTGTATGAAAGCTCAACAAACGAAACTAAGTGGGTGTGCATCCAACTTGCTTGCTCACGAAGACCTAGGGCACTTTGAGGAAGCCCATCATTGGAATATACAAGCCAAGTTCTATAATGAAAAATTCCCACTAGTATATGAAAGTGACAACATAGGAGACTCTCTATCATGAAGATCATGGTGCTACTTTGAAGCACACGTGTGGTAAAAGGATAGTAGCATTGTCCCTTCTCTCCTTTTCTCTCATATTTTTTTATTTGGGCATTTTCTCTTTTTTTATGGCCTCTTTTTTTATTTAGTCCGGAGTCTCATCCCGACTTGTGGGGGAATCATAGTCTCCATCATCCTTTCCTCACATGGGACAATACTCTAATAATGAAGATCACCACACTTTTATTTACTTACAACTCAAGAATTACAACTTGATACTTAGAACAAAATATGACTCTATGTGAATGCCTCCGACGGTGTACCGAGATGTGCAATGATTCAAGAGTGACATGTATGAAAAATTACGAACGGTGGCTTTGCCACAAATACGATGTCAACTACATGATCATGCATGGCAATATGACAATGATGGAGCGTGTCATAATAAACGGAACGGTGGAAAGTTGCATGGCAATATATCTCGGAATGGCTATGGAAATGCCATAATAGGTAGGTATGGTGGATGTTTTGAGGAAGGTAAATGGTGGGTTTATGGTACTGGCGAAAGTTACGCAGTACTAGAGAGGCTAGCAATGATGGAAGGGTGAGAGTGTGTATAATCCATGGACTCAACATTAGTCATAAAGAACTCACATACTTATTGCAAAAATCTACAAGTAATCAAAACAAAGTACTACACGCATGCTCCTAGGGGAAGGGTTGGTAGGAGTTAACCATCACGCGATCCCGATCTCCACACATAAGGAAGGCAATCAATAAATAAATCATGCTCCAACTTCATCACATAACGGTTCACCATACGTGCATGCTACAGGAATCACAAACTTTAACACAAGTATTACTCAAATTCACAACTACTCTACTATCATATCTCTAATATCACCATCTTCGTATCTCAAAACAATCATAAAGAATCAAACTTCTCATAGTATTCAACGCACTTTATATGAAAGTTTTTATTATACCCATCTTGGATGCCCATCATATTAGGACTAATTTTATAACCAAAGCAAATTACCATGCTGTTCTAAAAGACTCTCAAAATAATATAAGTGAAGAATGAGAGATCAATAATTTCTATAAAATAGAACCACCACCGTGCTCTAAAAAGATATAAGTGAAGCACTAGAGCAAAATTGTCTATCTCAAAAGATATAAGTGAAGCACATAGAGTATTCTAATAAATTCCGATTCATGCGTGTCTCTCCCAAAAGGCGTGTACAGTAAGGATGATTGTGGTAAACTAAAAAGCAAAGACTCAAATCATACAAGACGCTCCAAGAAAAACACATATCTTGTGGTGAATAAAAATATAGCCTCAAGTAAAGTTACCGATAGACGAAGACGAAAGAGGGGATACCTTCCGGGGCATCCCCAAGTTTAGGCTTTTGGTTGTATTTGAATTATCTTGGGGTGCCTTGGCATCCCCAAGCTTAGGCTCTTGCCACTCCTTATTCGAAAATCCATCAAATCTTTACCCAAAAACTTGAAAACTTCACAACACAAAACTTCAATAGGAAATCTCATGAGCTCTGTTAGTATAAGAAAATAAACCACCACTTTAAGGTACTGTAATGAACTCATTCTTTGTTTATATTTGTATTAAAAATACTGCATTCCAACTTACCTATGGTTCATACCCCCAATACTACTCATAGATTCATCAAAATAAGCAAACAACACACGAAAAACAGAATCTGTCAAAAACAGAACAGTCTGTAGCAATCTGTAACTTTGGAATACTTATGTAACTATAAAAATTCTGAAATAAATTGGTGGACATGAGGAATTTGTCTATTAATCATCTGAAAAAAGAATCAACCTAAAATCACTCTCCAGTAGAAAATGACAGCTATTCTTGTGAGTGCAAAAGTTTCTGTTTTTTACAGCAAGATCGCAAAGACTTCACTCAAGTCTTCCCAAAGGTTCTACTTGGCACAAACACTAATTAAAACATAAACCACATCTAACCAGAATCTAGATGAATTATTTATTACTAAACAGGAGAAAAAAGTAAAGAACAAAAAGAAAATTCGGTTGCCTCCCAACAAGCGCTATCGTTGAACGCCCCTAGCTAGGCATAAAAACAAGAATAGATATATGTATTGCCATCTTTGGTATGCAATCCGTAAGTGGCTCTCATAATAGATTCATAAGGCAATTTAATTTTATTCCTATGGAAGTGTTCCATGCCTTTCCTTAATAGAAATTGGAATCTAATATTTCCTTCTTTCATGTCAATAATTGCACCAATCGTTCTAAGGAAAGGTCTACCAAGAATAATAGGACATGTAGGATTGCAATCTATATCAAGAACAATGAAATCTATGGGCACATAATTCCTATTTGCAACAATAAGAACATCATTAATTCTTCCCATAGGTTTTTTAATGGTGGAATCCGCAAGATGCAAATTTAAAGAACAATCATCAAATTCACAGAAACCTAGCACATCACATAAAGTTTTTGGAATCGTGGAAACACTAGCACCCAAATCACACAAAGCATAGAATTCATAATCTTTAATCTTAATTTTAATAGTAGGTTCCTGCTCATCATAAAGTTTTCTAGGGATAGAGACTTCTAGTTCAAGCTTTTCTTCATAAGATTGCATCAAAGCATCAACGATATGTTTAGTAAAAGCTTTATTTTGATGATAAGCATGAGGAGAATTTAACATGGATTGCAACAAGGAAATACAATCTATCAAAGAGCAATTATCATAATTAAATCCCTTGAAATCCAAAATAGTGGGTTCATTGCTACTTAAAGTTTTGACCTCTTCAATCCCATTTTTATCAATTTTTGCATCTAGATCTAAAAACTCCGAATCATTGGGACGCCTTTTAACTAAAGTTGACTCATCTCCAGTCCCATCTTTATCAAGATTTATATTGGAAAACAAAGATTTAATAGGAGTTACATCAATCACTTTTAGATCTTCATCATTATTATCATGGAAACTAGAAGAACACGCTTTCATAAAGGAATCTTTTTTAGTACGCATCCTAACGGTTCTTTCCTTGCATTCATCAATGGAAATTCTCATGGATTTGAGAGACTCATTGATATCATGCCTAGGTGGAATAGATCTAAGTTTCAAAGAATCAACATCAAGAGAAATTATATCCATGTTTCTAGCCAACTCGTCAATCTTAAGCAATTTTTCTTCAATCAAAGCATTGAAATTCTTTTGCGAACTCATAAATTCTTTAACACTATTCTCAAAATCAGAGGGCATCTTATTAAAATTTCCATAAGAGTTGTTGTCGGAATTACCATAATTATTAGAGGAATTACTAGGAAACGACCTAGAATTAAAATTGCCTCTATACGTGTTGTTACCAAAATTGTTCCTACCAACAAAATTCACATCCATAGATTCATTATTATTCTCAATCAAAGTGTACAAAGGCATATCATTAGGATTAGAAGAAACACTTTCATTAGCAAACAATATCATAAGTTCATCCATCTTTCCACTCAAAACATTAATTTCTTCAATCGCATGAACTTTTTTACTAGTGGATCTTTCGGTGTGCCATTGAGAATAATTAACTGTAATATTATCTAGGAGTTTAGTAGCTTCTCCTAAAGTGATTTCCTTAAAAGTGTCTCCCACGGCCGAATCTAAAAGATTTCTAGAAGCAAAATTCAATCCAGCATATTTTTTGTATAATTATCCACAAATTCAAACCATGTGTAGGGCAATATCATCAATTTCATCCTCTCCCAGGCTTGTGCAACATGCTCATGATCAAGTTGCTTAAAATTCATAATATTGTTCCTAAGAGAGATGATCTTAGCGGGAGGAAAATACTTAGAGATAAAAGCATCTTTGCACTTATTTCATGAATCAATACTATTTTTAGGCAAAGAAGAGAACCAAATTTTAGCACGTTCTCTAAGTGAAAACGGAAATAGCTTCAATTTAACAATATCATTATCCACATATTTCTTCTTTTGCATATCACACAAATCGACAAAGTTATTTAGATGGGTTGCGGCATCTTCACTAGGAAGGCCAGAAAATTGATCTTTCATAACAAGATTCGACAAAGCGGTATTAATTTCACAAGATTCAGCATCGACAGTGGGAGCAATCAGAGTGCTAATAAAATCATTGTTGTTGGTATTGGAAAATTCACACAATTTAGTATTATCTTGAGCCATCGTGACAAACAATCAATCCAACACACAAGCACACAGAAGCAAATGAAAACAAACGAACTGAAGAGGGGCGAAGAAAAGGCAAAGGTTTTCGAAAATTGTTTTAGAAGTGGGGGAGAGGAAAACGAGAGGCGAATGGCAAATAATGTAATGTGAGGGAGAAGAGTTTATGATGGGTACTTGGTATGTCTTGACTTGGCGTAGATCTTCCCGGCAACGGCGCAAGAAATCCTTCTTGCTACCTCTTGAGCATGCGTTGGTTTTCCCTTGAAGAGGAAAGGGTGATGCAGCAAAGTAGCGTAAGTATTTCCCTCGGTTTTGACAACTAAGGTATCAATCCAGTAGGAGACGACACACAAGTTACCTAGTACCTGCACAAACAATCAAGAACCCTGCAACCAACGCGATAAAGGGGTTGTCAATCCCTTCATGGTCACTCACAAAAGTGAGATCTAATAGAGATAGTAAAGTAAATATTTTTGGTATTTTTGTTGTATAGATTGGAAAGTAAAGATTGCAATAAAAAGGGACGGCGACAGAAATTGGCAAGTTGACGGGAGACTAATAGATTCAATATAATTGAAAAGAGACCCGGGGGCCATAGGTTTCACTAGTGGCTTCTCTCAAGATAGCATGTATTACGGTGGGTGAACAAATTACTGCCGAGCAATTGATAGAAAAGCGCATAATTATGATGACATCTAAGGCAATGATCATGAACATAGGCATCACGTCCGTGTCAAGTAGACCAAAACGATTCTGCATCTACTACTATTACTCCACACATCGACCGCTATCCAGCATGCATCTAGAGTATTAAGTTCATAAGAACGGAGTAACGCATTAAGCAAGATGAAATGATGTATAGGGATAAACTCAAGCAATATGATATAGGGATTTTTATTTCTGTGCCCTTGGTTCCTTAGCCATACTCATTCATCACCACGCTATTAACGTTTGCTCACTTTTCCCCACTCCCTTGCCCGAAACCCTCAGAACTGGTCACAAACTGTAGATGTCGTCGGGTCAGTGCTTTGACCGTTAACTCTGACGAGTGGGGCCGCGCTGACCGTGTTGCCCGTTGGACCTGATGAGTGGGGTCGCGGCAGACGGTGCCGCGGTTAGCCCGTTGGGCCGTGCGCACGCCGCAGCGACAGAAGCCTGTTATGCATGCACGACATGTCCAGCTAGCCTGCATGCATGCACGTAGCTAGCCTACCTGCATGCGCCGCTGGCCGCTGCCATGATGCGCTGACCGGCCTCTTTTTCACGCGAGCCACCGCGGACGCTGTCCGACCTCGTTTTCACGCGAGCCGCCACGAACGCAGGGACGATTGTTGCCTCTTGTTCGTATCATCTCCCACGCGTGTTTCCTCGCATCTATTGTTTCACACTTTTCGATCCACTCGCATCTATTGACACGACACATTTCACATGAATTGGAAGGAGTGCGACGTAGTTGACAAAAATAGCTGTAGTGCAACTCTTCAGAAGCCCAAATAACCACGATCCACTCGGGCGATTAAAATGGTCATCAACAGGAGTGAGATTATGTTTAAGACATGTGGGTCCCACTTGACAGAGCATCTAGTTACGGCCCCACTTGGTAGTGCATCATGTGAGATGTGGCTTCGTGCTTGTCTGAATCAGGTGAGCAGTGACATGTTGCTCCCTCCGCTTCGTTCTCGGTGGTGAGCCGGTGACGGCGGCAGAGCTTTTTTCTCGGTGACAGCAGCAGCGGAGCTGTTGTTCTCGGTGATCGCGGCGGCTGTGGTGAGTAAATCGTGAACCCTTGGCCCGTCCTGGTCCCCTCCTTATCGAGTTAGATCTCACTGCATCGCCTCTATTTCCTCTGTTTTTGGTCGATTTGATCCAGATTTGGGTGCGGGGGAGGGGGGCTGACCACGATGGTGCCGCTAGAGACAACAAGGCCGACTAGGTATGTGCATCCTTTCCAACCTATGCGATTTTTGTGTTGTCCGCTTCCGCTAGCTCACACTGCCCGCCATTGACAAACAGGGGTAGGACATTCGAATTCACTGTCGAATTATTTCCTTCTAAGGAGAAGCTAGGTGATGGTAGCGTGCGAGACATAGAGAGAGATACAATTGTGAAATGGGAGGTTGAATGTGTAGAGATTGATCCTCAGGAAATACAGAGCATGGGAGAGAGGGCCGTGAGAAATGTCATGGAGAAAATTGGGGAGAGCATTTTTGGGGTCCAGAGCAGGAGGTAGCATTGCTACGGTTTGATAATTGGAAGGGTGAGTATGTGAGAATTGAGAATGGTGAAGAGATGGTTGATGAAATCGATTGGCAAGACGGCTGGACAAGCAAACAGACTACCTTTCATGCAGGGCTTGTTGATCTGAAATTAGATTCTAAGGTTGGATATGTGCCCTCAAAGTTGGCTTCACAGATGGTAGATGATGATTGGGCTTCACAGAGACAGATAACGCCCATGTTTACAGGTGAAGTGACAGTAATTGGGGGGTTGATCAAGATGTAGAAGAGGGTTGTGATGGTGCTGCAAGGGTTGTTTGTGTTGATTGGAATTCAGTACAATTAGAAGACACTACAGATTTGGTCATTGCACCAATGGCTGACACTAAGATGGCCAATTTTTTTGGCATTCTAGTAGATCCAGTAGATGATCAAGATGAGGAAGAGAGGGATGAATCTAGTTTGCCTAATGACGCTAACAGAGATGCTTGTGAAGATATGGATGGACAACTGATGAAAGATGTTGCATATGATGTAGATGATGCACATGATGATGAGCTTGTAAGTGTGTATGACAAAGAAAATCCTATTATTCAAGTAGGCAAGTTGTTCCCAAGCATGAAGGAGTTTAGGATGTGTTTCAAGACTTATGCAGTCAAACATGAGTTTGATGCCAAGACTATGTGGACTGACAAAAAGAAATTTTATGCAAAGTGCAGAGGTTTTCGATGGAAGCGCTAGGCCTTGCAAGTGGTACATATCTGCTAGAATTCAACCTGATGGAAGTACCATTAGGGTTAATCAAATCCCAAATCCACATACTTGTATTACAAGTTCACAAAGAGTATCAACCATGACATCACAACTTTGGATTGCAGAAAAGATCACTCCAATTTTAGCCAAAAAACCAAACACTACAACAAAGAAACTTAAAGTGGACTTGGAAAACCAGTACCCCATTAAGGTGAAGTATACCACAGTGTGGAAAGCAAAATAGAGGGTAATAAAAGAATTATATGGTGATTGGGAAAATACTTTTAGGATGCTTTATAACTTCAAAGCAGAGGTGGAAAAGAGGTCAACTAGCAGTGTTGTGGAGATAGATACTGAGGTAACAGAGGATGGTAGAGTTCTTTTCTCCAAGTTCTTTATGGCTTTAAAGCCTTGCATAGATGGCTTCAAAGCAGGGTGCCGTCCATATTTGAGCATAGACTCATATTTTTTGACAGGCAAATGGAACGGTCAATTGGCAGCATGTAATGCTTTAGATGGACACAAGTGGATGTTCCCTGTTGCTATTGTTTGTTTCAGTCAGAGACAGAGGTTTCATGGACATGGTTCATGATGCAGTTGAAAAGATGCATAGGGCCAGTGTCACCTTTGGCAGTACACACAGATGCATGTAAAGGGCTAGAAAATGCAGTGAAGTATGTTTTTCCTCATTGTGAGTAGAGGGAGTGCGTTGGCCATATGTGGATGAATTTGATCAAAAAAATCAGAGGGGAAGAATTTGGGAGAATGTGGCCAGCAGCAAGATCTTACACCAAACAAACACATTCATATCATCTTGATAAGATAAAAGCAACATGCAGTGAGTTTGGTCCATGGTTGAACACCTATCATTCTCTATTGTGGTACAGGTCAGGATTTAACAGTGCCATCAAGTGTAATCATATCAACAATAACTTGGCAGAAAGTTTTAACAACAAGATAAAGTAGTTAAAGAACTTGCCTGTGCATGACATGGTTGACCAGATCAGGATCATGATCATGCGCATGTGGGAATTGATAAGAAGCATTGGTGATTGTCTGCAAGGGGATAAGCTTCCTGCAGTGGTACAACAGGTGGTGAACAGGAGCAGGAATCTTACACATTTGTCTGTTGAAAAATCTTCATTGTGGGGTGCTGAAGTAAGAGATACCAAGACTGGAAGGAGGCATGTTGTTAACACTGAGTTGCATGACTGCACTTGCCTCGAGTGGCAACACACTGGGAGACCTTGTGACCATGCTATACTTTTCTTGGCCTCCCAACCCAAGGTAAACATGCACCCATACTCGCATGAATACTACTCAGTGGCAAGATTCAAGGCTGCATATGCAACTCCAATTCCAGCACTTACAGATCAGTCTCAGTGGCCTGAAGTGGAAATTGAATTTTCCATGTGTCCTCCCCTAACAAAAAGAAAAGCTGGCAGACCTAAAGAGAGTAGATGGTTTGAGAAAGGTGGGAGTGGTAAAAGGGGGAAGGGGAAGAATGATGCAAAGCCAAAAAGGTCCCAAAAAGGTAACAAAAATATATGCAAACCGTGTCGGGAACTTGGGCACCAAAAAGGATCTCCAAAATGTCGTTACACTCCTGAAAGGCCAAAGTATGTTTACGTTTGTGTTTTTAATTTGGTTGTTGTATTTAATTACTAGCCAAATTACAAGCTTTGTTTTCCAGGAGGAAGCGTGGAGGTCAACCCCTTGTTGTTGAAGATTGCTGGGCAATCAAAAAGGCAAGAATCAATGACTATAGAAAAAAGGGAAGTTATGATGATGAACCAGAGTTGGATGATGCTGCAGTGCAAAATGAGCAAGAGTTGGATGATGTTGTCATGCAAAATGAGCAAGAGTTGGATGATGTTGCGGTGCAAAATGAGCAAGAGTTGGATGATCTTGTGATGCATCATGACCAACATTTGGATGATGATGTGGTGCAAACTGAAGCTGTTGTGGCAGATGTTCTGCAAACTAAAACTGAAACTGAAGATGTTCTGCAAAATGAAGTTGTTACCACAGATGTGATGCAAACTGAGCCTATATTGCAAGTTGTATTACCAAATGAAGCTACTGGAGTTGTTGTTGTGCAAACTGAGCCTCATGTAGATGTTGTGTAATGCTATTTAATTCTGGCTGAATTTCAAATTTGACCCAAGATTCAAGCTTGACTCAAAATTCAAATTCAAATTTGTTTAGTATGTGGTATTGATGGTACAATGCTTTCATATTATTCATATGCATGTTAAGCAATCAATCCGAGCACTTACTGTTGATGTGAAATGTTGGAAATATGCCCTAGAGGCAATAATAAAAGTATTATTATTATATTTCCTTGTTCATGATAATTGTCTTTTATTCATGCTATAACTGTATTATCCGGAAATCGTAATACACGTGTGAATACATAGACCACAATATGTCCCTAGTGAGCCTCTAGTTGACTAGCTCGTTATGATCAACAGATAGTCATGGTTTCCTGGCTATGGACATTGGATGTCGTTGATAACGGGATCACATCATTAGGAGAATGATGTGATGGACAAGACCCAATCCTAAGCCTAGCACAAAGATCGTGTAGTTCGTAAGCTAGAGCTTTGCCAATGTCAAGTATCTCTTCCTTTGACCATGAGATCATGTAACTCCTGGATACCGTAGGAATGCTTTGGGTGTATCAAACGTCACAACGTAACTGGGTGACTATAAAGGTGCACTACAGGTATCTCCGAAAGTATCTATTGTTTTATGCGGATCGAGACTGGGATTTGTCACTCCGTGTAAACGGAGAGGTATCTCTGGGCCCACTCGGTAGGACATCATCATATGCGCAATGTGACCAAGGAGTTGATCACGGGATGATGTGTTACGGAACGAGTAAAGTGACTTGCCGGTAACGAGATTGAACAAGGTATTGGATACCGACGATCGAATCTCGGGCAAGTAACATACCGATAGACAAAGGGAATTGAATACGGGATTGATTAAGTCCTTGACATCGTGGTTCATCCGATGAGATCATCGTGGAACATGTGGGAGCCAACATGGGTATCCAGATCCCGCTGTTGGTTATTGACCGGAGAACGTCTCGGTCATGTCTGCATGTCTCCCGAACCCGTAGGGTCTACACACTTAAGGTTCGGTGACGCTAGGGTTATAAAGGAAGCTTGTATGTGGTTACCGAATGTTGTTCGGAGTCCCGGATGAGATCCCGGACGTCACGAGGAGTTCCGGAATGGTCCGGAGGTAAAGATTTATATATAGGAAGTCCTGTTTCGGCCATCGGGACAAGTTTCGGGGTCATCAGTATTGTACCGGGACCACCGGAAGGGTCCCGGGGGCCCACCGGGTGGGGCCACCTGCCCCGGGGGGCCACATGGGCTGTAGGGGGTGCGCCTTGGCCTACATGGGCCAAGGGCACCAGCCCCAAGAGGCCCATGCGCCTAGGGAACCCTAGAGGGAAGAGTCCTCAAGGGGGAAGGCACCTCCGAGGTGCCTTGGGGAGGATGGACTCCTCCCTCCCCTCTTGGCCGCCGCACCAGATGCCATCTGGAGGCTGGCCGCCGCCCCTTGGGGTGGGAAACCCTAAAGGGGGCGCAGCCCTCCCCTCCCCCTATATATATTGAGGCATGGGGCTGCCCATAACACGCGATTTGATCTCTCGTTGGTGCAGCCCTGCCCCTCTCCCTCCTCCTCTTCTCCCATGGTGCTTGGCGAAGCCCTGCGGGATTGCCACGCTCCTCCACCACCACCACGCCGTTATACTGCTGTTGGATGGAGTCTTCCTCAACCTCTCCCTCTCTCCTTGCTGGATCAAGGCGTGGGAGACGTCACCGGGCTGTACGTGTGTTGAACGCGGAGGTGCCGTCCGTTCGGCACTTGATCATCGGTGATCTGAATCACGACGAGTACGACTCCATCAACCCCGTTCACTTGAACGCTTCCGCTTAGCGATCTACAAGGGTATGTAGATGCACTCTCCTTCTACTCGTAACTGGTTTCTCCATAGATAGATCTTGGTGACGCGTAGGAAAATTTTGAATTTCTGCTACGTTCCCCAACAGTGGCATCAGAGCTAGGTCTATTGCGTAGATTCTTTGCACGAGTAGAACACAAAGTAGTTGTGGGCGTTGATGTTGTTCAATATGCTTACCGTTACTAGTCCAATCTTGTTTCGACGGTATTGTGGGATGAAGCGGCCCGGACCGACCTTACACGTACTCTTATGTGAGACAGGTTCCACCGATTGACATGCACTTGGTGCATAAGGTGGCTAGCGGGTGCCAGTCTCTCCCACTTTAGTCGGAACGGATTCGATGAAAAGGGTCCTTATGAAGGGTAAATAGCAATTGGCATATCACGTTGTGGTCTTGCGTAGGTAAGAAACGTTCTTGCTAGAAACCCATAGCAGCCACGTAAAACATGCAACAAGAATTAGAGGACGTCTAACTTGTTTTTGCAGGGTATGCTATGTGATGTGATATGGCCAAGAAGAATGTGATGAATGATATGTGATGTATGAGATTGATCATGTTCTTGTAATAGGATTCACGACTTGCATGTCGATGAGTATGACAACCGCAGGAGCCATAGGAGTTGTCTTTATTTTTTGTATGACCTGTGTGTCATTGAAGAACGCCATGTAAATTACTTTACTTTATTGCTAAACGCGTTAGCCATAGAAGTAGAAGTAGTCGTTGGCATGACAACTTCATGAAGACACGATGATGGAGATCATGATGATGGAGATCATGGTGTCATGCTGGTGACAAGATGATCATGGAGCCCCGAAGATGAAGATCAAAGGAGCTATATGATATTGGCCATATCATGTCACTACTCTATTTGATTGCATGTGATGTTTATCATGTTTATGCATCTTGTTTACTTAGGACGACGGTAGTAAATAAGATGATCCCTTACAAAATTTCAAGAAGTGTTCTCCCCTAACTGTGCACCGTTGCTACAGTTCGGCGCTTCTAAGCACCACGTGATGATCGGGTGTGATGGATTCTTACGTTCACATACAACGGGTGTAAGACAGTTTTACACAGCGAAAACACTTAGGGTTAACTTGACGAGCCTAGCATGTGCAGACATGGCCTCGGAACACGGAGACCGAAAGGTCGAGCATGAGTCGTATATTAGATACGATCAACATGAAGATGTTCACCGATGATGACTAGTCCGTCTCACGTGATGATCGGACACGGCCTAGTTGACTCGGATCATGTGATCACTTAGATGACCAGAGGGATGTCTATCTAAGTGGGAGTTCATAAGATGAACTTAATTATCCTGAACATAGTCAAAAGACCTGTTGCAAATTATGTCGTAGTTCACGCTATAGTTCTACTGTTTTAGTTATGTTCCTAGAGAAAATATAGTTGAAAGTTGACAGTAGCGATTATGCGGACACTAGAACGCTTATGTCCTTAATGCACTGCTTAGTGTGCTGAACCCCAAACGTTGTTTGTGGATGTTTCGAACATCGAACATACACGTTTTGATAACTACGTGATAGTTCAGTTAAATGGTTTAAGTAGAGGCACCAAAGACGTTTTCGAAACGTCGCGGAACATATGAGATGTTTCGAGGGCTGAAATTGGGATTTCAGGCTCGTGCCCATGTCAAGAGGTATGAGACCTCTGACAATTTTCTTAGCCTGCAAACTAAGGGAGAAAATCCCAATCGTTGAGCTTGTGCTCAGATTGTCTGAGTACAACAATCACTTGAATCGAGTGGGAGTTGATCTTCCAGATGAGAGAGTGATGTTTCCCCAAAGTCATTGCCACCAAGCTGCTAGAGCTTCGTGATGAACTATAACATATCAAGGATAGAGATGATGATCCTTGAGGTATTCGCGTTGTTTGACGTCGCGAAAGTAGAAATCAAGAAGGAGCATCAATTGTTGATGGTTGATGAAACCACTAGTTTCAAGAAGGGCAAGGGAAAGAAGGGATACTTCATGAAACGGCAAATCAGCTGCTGCACCAATGAAGAAACCCGAGGTTGAACCCAAACCCGAGACTAAGTGCTTCTGTAATAAGAGGAACAACCACTGGAGCAGGATTACCCTAGATACTTGGTAGATGAGAAGGCTGGCAAGGTCGATAGAAGTATATTGGATGTACATTATGTTAATGTGTACTTTACTAGTACTCCTAGTAGCACCAGGGTATTAGATACCGGTTCGGTTGCTAAGTGTTAGTAACTTGAAATAAAAGCTACGGAATAAACGGAGACTAGCTAAAGGTGAGCTGACGATATGTGTTGGAAGTGTTTCCAAGTTTGATATGATCAAGCATCGCACGCTCCCTCTACCACCGAGATTGGTGTTTGCGTTGAGCATAGACATGATTGGATTATGTCTATCACAATACGGTTATTCATTTAAGGAGAATAATGGTTACTCTGTTTATTTGAATAATACCTTCAATGGTCTTACACCTAAAATGAATGGTTTATTGAATCTCGATCGTAGTGATACACATTTTCATGCCAAAAGATATAAGATAGTAATGATAGTACCACTTACTTGTGGCACTGCCATGTAAGTCATGATGGTATAAAACGCATGAAGAAGCTCCATGTTGATGGATCTTTGGACTCACTCGTTTTGAAAAGTTTGAGACATGCGAACCATGTCTATTGGTATATATGCATGAAGAAACTCCATGCAAATGGACCGTTTGAACTCACTTGATTTTGAATCACTTGAGATATGCAAATCATACCACATGGGCAAGATGACTGAAAAGCCTCGGTTTCAGTAAGATGGAACAAGATAGCAACTTGTTGGAAGTAACACATTTTGATGTGTCCAATCCAATGAGTGCTGAGGCACGCAGTGAATATCGTTATGATCTTACTTCACAGATGATTCGAGTAGATGTTGAGAATATTTACTTGATGAAACACAAGTCTGAATTATTGAATGGTTCAAGTAATTTCAGAGTGAAGTAGAAGATCATTGTGACAAGAGGATAAAATGTCTATGATATGATCATAGAGATAAATATCTGAGTTACGAGTTTTGGCACACAATTAAGACATTGTGGAAATTGTTTCGCAATTAATACCGCCTGGAACACCATAGTGTGATGGTGTGTCCGAACATCATAGTTGCACCCTATTGGATATGGTGCGTACCATGATATCTCTTATCGAATTACCACTATCGTTCATGGGTTAGGCATTAGAGACAACCACATTCACTTTAAATAGGGCACCACGTAATTCCGTTGAGATGACACCGTATGAATTATGGTTTAGAGAAACCTAAGTTGTCGTTTCTTAAAGGTTTGGGGCTGCGACGCTTATGTGGAAAAGTTTCAGGATTGATAAGCTCGAACCCAAAGCGGATAAAATGCATCTTCATAGGACACCCAAAACAGTTGGGTATACCTCCTGTCTCAGATCCGAAAGCAATATGAATTGTTTCTAGAATCGGGTCCTTTCTCGAGGAAAGTTTTCTCTCGAAAGAGTTGAGTGGGAGGATGGTGGAGACTTGATATGGTTATTGAACCATCACTTCAACCAGTGTGTATCAGGGCACAGGAAGTTGTTCATGTGGCACCTACACCAATTGAAGTAGAAGCTTATGATAATGATCATGAAGTTTCGGATCAAGTCACTGCCGTACCTCGTAGGGTGACAAGGATACGTACTACTTCAGAGTGGTACAGTAATCCTGTCTTGAAAGTCATGTTGCTAGACAACAATGAACCTACGAGCTATGGAGAAGCGATGGTGGGCCCGAATTCCGATAAATGGCTCGAGGCCATAAAATCCGAGAACGGATCCATGGACTTTGGTGGACTTGCCCGATGGACGGCAAGCCATTGAGATAAATGGATCTTTAAGAAGAAGACGGACGTGGATGGTAATGTCACCATCTATGAAGCTCGACTTGTGGCGAAAAGTTTTTTTTTCACAAGTTCAAGGAGTTGACTACGATGAGATTTTCTCATCCGTAGTGATGCTTAAGTCCGTCGGAATCATGTTAGCATTAGCTGCATTTATGAAATCTGGCAGACGGATGTCAAAACGAGTTTCCTTACCAGTTTTCGTAAGGAAAGGTTGTATGTAATACAATCAGAAAGTTTTTGTCGATCCTAAGGATGCTAAACGGTATGCTAGCTCCAGCGATCCTTCTAAGGACTGGAGTGAGCATCTCGGAGTTGGAATGTATGCTTTGATGATGATCAAAGATTTTGGTGTATACAAAGTTTATGAGAAACTTGTATTTCCAAAGAAGTGAGTGGGAGCACTATAGAATTTCTGATGAGTATATGTTGATCAGAAATGATGTAGAATTTCTAGAAAGCATATAGGGTTATTTGAAAGGTGTTTTTCAATAGAAAACCTGGATTAAGCTACTTGAACATTGAGGATCAAGATCTATGAGGATGGATCAAAACGCTTAATGGTACTTTCAAATGAGCACATACCTTGACATGATCTTGAAGGTGTTCAAGATGGACCAGTCAAAGAAGGAGTTCTTGCCTGAGTTGTAAGGTACGAAGTTAAGACTTAAAGCTCGACCACGGCAGAATAGAGAGAAAGGACGAAGGTCGTCCCCTATGCTTAAGACGTAGGCTCTTCAGTATGCTATGCTGTGTACCGCACCTGAAGTGTGCCTTGCCATGAGTCAGTCAAGGGGTACAAGAGTGATCCATGAATGGATCACAGGACAGCGGTCAAAGTTATCCTTAGTAACTAGTGGACTAAGGAATTTTCTCGATTATGGAGGTGGTAAAAGAGTTCGTCATAAAGGGTTACGTCGATGCAAGCTTAACACCTATCCGGATAGCTCTGAGTAGAGATACCGGATACATATGATGGAGCAACAATTTAGAATAGCTCCAAGTAGAACAGTTGTTTGGAATAGCTCCAAATAGAGCGTGGTAGATGCATCTAGGAGATGACATAGAGATTTGTAAAGCACACACGGATCTGAAAGGTTCAGACCCGTCGACTAAAACCTCTCTCACAAGCAACATGATCAAACATAAAACTCATTGAGTATTAATCACATAGTGATGTGAACTAGACTACTGACTCTAGTAAACTCTTGGGTATTAGTCACATGGCGATGTGACCTGTGAGTGTTAATCACATGGCGATGTGAACTAGATTATTGACTCTAGTGCAAGTGGGAGACTGTTGGAAATATGCCCTAGAGGCAATAATAAAAGTATTATTATTATATTTCCTTGTTCATGATAATTGTCTTTTATTCATTCTATAACTGTATTATCCGGAAATCGTAATACACGTGTGAATACATAGACCACAATATGTCCCTAGTGAGCCTCTAGTTGACTAGCTCGTTATGATCAACAGATAGTCATGGTTTCCTGGCTATGGACATTGGATGTCGTTGATAACGGGATCACATCACTAGGAGAATGATGTGATGGACAAGACCCAATCCTAAGCCTAGCACAAAGATCGTGTAGTTCGTATGCTAGAGCTTTGCCAATGTCAAGTATCTCTTCCTTTGACCATGAGATCGTGTAACTCCTGGATACCGTAGGAATGCTTTGGGTGTATCAAACGTCACAACGTAACTGGGTGACTATAAAGGTGCACTACAGGTATCTCCGAAAGTATCTATTGTTTTATGCGGATCGAGACTGGGATTTGTCACTCCGTGTAAACGGAGAGGTATCTCTGGGCCCACTCGGTAGGACATCATCATATGCGCAATGTGACCAAGGAGTTGATCACGGGATGATGTGTTACGGAACGAGTAAAGTGACTTGCCGGTAACGAGATTGAACAAGGTATTGGATACCGACGATCGAATCTCGGGCAAGTAACATACCGATAGACAAAGGGAATTGAATACGGGATTGATTAAGTCCTTGACATCGTGGTTCATCCGATGAGATCATCGTGGAACATGTGGGAGCCAACATGGGTATCCAGATCTCGCTGTTGGTTATTGACCGGAGAACGTCTCGGTCATGTCTGCATGTCTCCCGAACCCGTAGGGTCTACACACTTAAGGTTCGGTGACGCTAGGGTTATAAAGGAAGCTTGTATGTGGTTACCGAATGTTGTTCGGAGTCCCGGATGAGATCCCGGACGTCACGAGGAGTTCCGGAATGGTCCGGAGGTAAAGATTTATATATAGGAAGTCCTGTTTCGGCCATCGGGACAAGTTTCGGGGTCATCGGTATTGTACCGGGACCACCGGAAGGGTCCCGAGGGCCCACCGGGTGGGGCCACCTGCCCCGGGGGGCCACATGGGCTGTAGGGGGTGCGCCTTGGCCTACATGGGCCAAGGGCACCAGCCCCAAGAGGCCCATGCGCCTAGGGAACCCTAGAGGGAAGAGTCCTCAAGGGGGAAGGCACCTCCGAGGTGCCTTGGGGAGGATGGACTCCTCCCTCCCCTCTTGGCCGCCGCACCAGATGCCATCTGGAGGCTGGCCGCCGCCCCTTGGGGTGGGAAACCCTAAAGGGGGCGCAGCCCTCCCCTCCCCCTATATATATTGAGGCATGGGGCTGCCCATAACATGCGATTTGATCTCTCGTTGGTGCAGCCCTGCCCCTCTCCCTCCTCCTCTTCTCCCATGGTGCTTGGCGAAGCCCTGCGGGATTGCCACGCTCCTCCACCACCACCACGCCGTTATGCTGCTGTTGGATGGAGTCTTCCTCAACCTCTCCCTCTCTCCTTGCTGGATCAAGGCGTGGGAGACGTCACCGGGCTGTACGTGTGTTGAACGCGGAGGTGCCGTCCGTTCGGCACTTGATCATCGGTGATCTGAATCACGACGAGTACGACTCCATCAACCCCGTTCACTTGAATGCTTCCGCTTAGCGATCTACAAGGGTATGTAGATGCACTCTCCTTCTACTCGTAACTGGTTTCTCCATAGATAGATCTTGGTGACGCATAGGAAAATTTTGAATTTCTGCTATGTTCCCCAACATGAAAAATTTGCCTCAATGAGCTCCGAAGCTAGGCTAAACACCCCATTCCTAAGCAAAAAATTTGACCTTTTATAAATGGTCCAAAAAATCAAAACTTGGCATATAGTGTGCAAATATAGGGTTCATGCCAAATATAGGATCATTTGGATAAACTATGACAAGCTTAGCCCTAAACCCTAGCTTGAATCACATGCAACCTCGTCCATGATAGCTATGTTGTGTGAAGGGTTTTTCATGAAAATACCCATAGACCAAGTTTCTTATTTTTCCCAACAACTCACTCACATAATATGATGATGGGTGAAAGTTTCAGATTTTTATGATTTTTTTTGAATTAGTTATGCTCAACCCTAGGTTGAATCCTATGCAACCTCGTTCATGATAGCTATGTTTTGTGAAGGGTTTTTCATAAAAATACCCATAGTACAAGTTTCTTATTTTTCCCAGCAACTCACTCACATAATATGATGATGGGTGAAAGTTTCATATTTTTATGATTTTTTTTTGAATTAGTTATGCTCAACCCTATCCCTCAAAACCCTCTCAAAACCCCTCATAACCCCATCTGAAACCCCACATCCTTCTGAGCCGCTAGATCTCTGTTAGTGAATGGTCTGGATCAGGCGCTAGGGCCATGTCACTGATCCGCGTGATGCTTTGTGACTGGCTGCATTCGACGACGCTGGATAACCCCCCCTCTTCTTTGGATCGCTGGATCACAGCACGTTCAACGGTGTGGATCAGCATGCAGTGCCACATCAGCGATCCACGGGCTATGCTCTGATTTGTTGTAGTGGTTTTTAGAGGATGTAGTGCCATGCAGTAGCCGTTTGTTTTTCCCTTGTTTTCTACGCTGCGGCGAGTGGGCTAGCCGTTGGGCTCTGGTAAAAGAAGCCCACATGTTAGACCTTTGGACCGAACGTTGCCTCCTCTAGGCAGGCCTTAGCCAGCAGGCTACATTGCCATGCATGCATGCATGGGCGGCACATGCAAGAAAACAGGGTAGAAAACACAGGCATGTCCCCTTGACCTACGACGGCACAGACGCGTGCGGGACATTGCAGCATGGCAATTGATGCACGGGATATAAGAACGGGCAGGCGTGACTGAGGGAGTCCTGGATAAGGGGGTATCCGGACAGCCGGACTGTTGGACTATGAAAATACAAGATAGAAGACTTCCTCCCATGTCCGGATGGGACTCTCCTTGGCGTGGAAGGCAAGCTTGGTGATTCGGATGTAGATCTCCTCCTCTGTAAACCGACCCTGTGTAACCCTAGCCCCCTCTGGTGTCTATATAAACTGGAGGGTTTAGTCCGTAGGACACATCAACAATCATATTATAGGCTAGCTTCTAGGGTTTAGCCTCTCTGATCTCATGGTAGATCAACTCTTGTAATACTCATAACATCAAGATCAATCAAGCAGGAAGTAGGGTATTACCTCCATCGAGAGGGCCCGAACCTCGGTAAACATCGTGTCCCCAACCTCCTCTTACCATTAGCCTTAGACACACAGTTCGGGACCCCCTACCTGAGATCCACCGGTTTTGACACCGACAGTGGTGCTTTCATTGAGAGTTCCTCTGTGTCATCGCTGCAAGGCTAGATGGCTTCTCCAACCTTCAACCACGCTGTCCTGGGCGAGACTTTTCTCCCCAGACAGATTTTCGTGTTCGGCGGCTTCACACTGCGGGCCCATTCGATTGGCCATCTGGAGCAGATCAATAGCTACGCCCCTGGCCATCAGGTTAGGTTTGGAAACCTAAACTACAATGCCGACATCCGCGGAGACTTGATCTTCGATAGATTTGGGCCTGTATCAGGAGCACCGGACAATCTCGACGTGCAGGACCTAGATCGGCAGTCGGACAGTATCTGGAACATCGCACCTGCTACAGCTCCGGACCTCGTTCCGGAGCAGGTCGTGCCTCCCAAGGACGGGTGGATGGACCCCGCCCCAGAGGCCGCACACTCCTCGGTGTTGGAGCCGAACACAGACTCCTCTCCTAAAGGTATCTGTTTCTCCGGACCCCTGGACTCATCTCCGGCAGTGTGTTCCGGACCGCGCGCACTCGTGCCCAAATCTGACTGGGCTCCAGTCATGGAGTTCGCTGTCGTGGATATCTTTCAGCACTCACCCTTCGGAGACATGCTGAATTCATTAAAATCTCTCTCTTTGTCGGGAGACTCCTGGCCGAACTACGTCCGGCTCGAGTGGGAAGCTGGCGACGAAGGAATTCATTACCCACCCACCACCCACTTAATAGCCACGGTCGATGACTTGACCGACGTGCTTAACTTCGACTCCGAAGACATCAACGGTATAGAGGACGATGCGGGAGAAGAACAGGAACCACCGCCCACAGGGCGCTGGATCGCCACCTCTTCATATGATATATATATATATATATATATGGTGGATACTCCCAAAGGAACCAATGGCGATGAGGCAATGGAAGACAACCCCTCGGGGAAGAAAGCAAAACACGTGCGTCATCGGCGCCGCTCCAAGCCTCGCCACAAGAATACCAGCACTGGAGAAGATAATCCAGATGGTGCCGAAGAGGAATACGATCCTGATCAACCCACCTTCAAGCAAGCTGAACAGGAACACGGGCTGGCTAGCCTAGACGAACAAGCGATGGACGGATACCTGGAGGACGATAACTATATGCCTCCCTCCGAAGACGAGGTGAGCCTCGGTGACGACGAATTCGGCATACCAGAGGATCCCATATAGCAGGAGCACTTCAAGCGCAGGCTTATCACTACAAGAAATATGTTAACTAGTGACCTTCTGTCAGCGACCCTGGAAGAATTGGTCATAGATCTATGACCATTTGAGACCAATTGGTCAAAAGCTGTTCGGGGGGCTCCAAACCCTAAACCATTGCGACCATTTTGGTTAGAAAGGTCGTAATTTCCTTACACAAAATGGTCATAAAGCAAACAGTGCTGGTCTGCTGCCTTATTTCTAGTTGTTAACGACCAATATAGATGGTCATAGCCTTGTAGATTGTGGTGGGTTGTGATGACTAGGCGCCATCTCATCAGTTTTGCCTATGTGTCATGTCCATGTGTCAATTTTTGCCCTTGGTTGTGAAGCAACCTATATTTTTGTTATTCCAACCAAAAAATTCTCATAAATTGTTTGGATCATATATTCATCAAATATGTCAAAAACCCTCCTTGCCTAGTTCAAAAATAACTCAACAATATTCATTTTCCTATTTTGTTCAAAGCAGCACTTTGTGAAGGAAGTGTTATTTATATATTCTTGATTTCCCTAAAAATTTGTGAAGACATTCTTCTTAGTATATGATCATCCTCAGCCAAAACTCACGCCCATTGGCCATGTGCATTTCCCATACCGCTAATCAAACACTTGGCTGCTAATTCATGGTTGAGCAAAGTTCGGTCTCCTCGTGAGAATCTTATGTTATAATTTTCTTCCTAGCACCTACCTGGGGAGTGCCCAACCCACTAGACATGCCTAGGCCGCCCAGAACGCATGGCAACGCCACGGTCACGTGGTGACCACGCGGTGGCATGCGAGCGTATGCGCTCTAGAGTTGGGGCCCTCGGCCATCATCCAAACCTCGATGTCTCGCCATAAAACCATGTATTTCTGATTAAATAGATACTTATTTACCTACAAATGATTTTTGGAAAAAATAAAGAGCAAACTATGAGGCACCTGCAGTTCAAATTTGACCCGCTTCTAGCTGAATCGGCGGACAATTTGTCTTTTTCACCAGAGGTGGATCAAAACTTTTTACACCCAACCATTTGGTCAATTGTACATTAAACATGGCCTAGTATTTTATAAAATTGATTAGGTCTAATTTTGCAACAATTATTTGGTAGTTCCTTCACAAAAAAACCTCATTTCGGGCACTCGGAAAATGGAAAATGAATTTTCCGTGCAAAGAAAATGAAAACTTCCTTAGGCAACATTGTTTTGAATTCCAAGATGCACCCTTGTGCACAATATGAGATCATTTGAACAAACTATGCCATGAATGTGGCCATAAGATTGACCATTGGCTTGAAAGCCATGAATCTTCACGCATGATAGCTCATTTCTGAGAACACTTTTTTAAAATATTTACTGTATTACAATTTTATTATTTTTTTGGAAACTTGGTCACATATAATGACACAATGCGAAGGTTTTCCAATTTTTTTTCATTTTTTTTGAATTTTTTATGCCCGTTTCAAAATGCAGCCAAAACGGTGGGCTTGACCGTTCCTAGCTAGTTGTTGAATCTTGGAATTTTTTTGGTGTTTCTCTGATTGAATAGATACTTATGTACCTAGAAATGATTTTTGGAAAAAATAAAGAGCAAACTATGAGGCACCTGCAGTTCAAATTTGACCCGCTTCCACCTGAATCGACGGGAATTTGTCTTTTTCACTAGAGGTGGATCAAAACTTTTTACACCCAACCATTTTGTCAATTGTGCATTATATATGGCCTAGTATTTTATAAAATTGATTAGGTCCAATTTTGCAACAAATATATGGTAGGTCCTTCACAAAAAAACTCATTTTGGGCACTCGAAAAAATGGAAAATGAATTTTTTCCCAAAGAAAATGAAAAGTTCCTTAGGCAACATTGTTTGCCATTCCAAGATGCACCCTTGTGCACGATATGAGGTCATTTGAACAAACTATGCCATGAATGTGGCCATAAGATTGATCATTTGGCTTGAAAGCCATGAATCTTCACACATGATAGCTCATTTCTAAGAACACCTTTTTAAAATAATTACCGTACTACAAGTTTATTGTTTTTCCTGTAAACTTGGTCACATATAATGACACAATGCAAAGGTTTTCCAATTTTTTGATTTTTTTGAATTTTTTATGCCCGTTTCAAAATGCGGTCAAAACGGTGGGCTTGACCGTTCCTAGATAGTGGTTGAATCTTGGATTTTTTTGGTGTTTAAAAGATAAAATAGATACTTATGTACCTAGAAATTATTTTTGGAAAACATAAAGAGCAAACTACGAGGTAGCTACAGTACAAATTTGACCCGTTTCCAACTAAATCAGTAGGAATTTGTCTTTTTCACTAGAGGTGGATCAAAATTTTTGACACCCAACCATTTTGTTAATTGTGCATTATATATGGCCTAGTATTTTATAAAATTGATTAGGTCCAATTTTGCAACAAATATATGGTAGGTCCTTCACAAAAAACTCATTTTGGGCACTCGAAAAAATGGAAAATGAATTTTTCGTCCAAAGAAAATGAAAAGTTTCTTAGGCAGCATTATTTTTCATTCCAAGATGCACCCTTGTGCACGATATGAGGTCATTTGAACAAACTATGCCATGAATGTGGCCATAAGATTGATCCTTTGGCTTGAAAGCCATGAATCTTCACACATGATAGCTCATTTCTGAGAACACTTTTTTAAAATAATTACCGTATTACAAGTTTATTATTTTTCCTGGAAACTTGGTCACATATAGTGACACAATGCGAAGGTTTTCCAATTTTTTGATTTTTTTTGAATTTTTTATGCCCATTTCAAAATGCGGTCAAAAAGGCAAGCATGACCGTTCCTGGCTAGTGGTTGAATCTTGGAAAACTTTTGATGTTTCTCTGATTAAATAGATACTCGTGTACCTATAAATGATTTTTGGAAAAAATAAAGATCAAACTACGAGGTCGCTGCAGTTCAAATTTGACCCGCTTCCAACTGAATCGGCAGAAATTTGTCTTTTTCACGAGAGGTGGATCAAAACTTTTTACACCGAACCATTTGGTCAATTGTGCATTAAATATGTCCAGGTAAAATTGATTTGGTGCAATTTTGTAACAAATATATGGTAGGTCCTTCACAAAAAAACTCAGTTTGAACACTCGGAAAATGGAAAATGAATTTTCCGTGCAAAGAAAATTTAAACTCCCTTAGGCAACATTGTTTGGAATTCCAAGATGCACCCTTGTGCACAATATGAGATCATTTGAACAAACTCTGCCATGAATGTGGCCATAAGATTGATCATTTGGCTTGAAAGCCATGAATCTTCACGCATGATAGCTCGTTTCTGAGAACACTTTTTTAAAATGATTTCCATATTACAAGTTTATTTTTTTCCTGGAAACTTGGTCACATATAATGACATAATGCGAAGGTTTTCCAATTTTTTGATTTTTTTTTTGAATTTTTTATGCCCGTTTCAAAATGCGGTCAAAACGGCGGGCATGACCGTTCCTAGCTAGTGGTTGAATCTTGAATTTTTTTGGTGTTTCTCTGATTAAATAGATACTTATGTACCTAGAAATGATTTTTGAAAAAAATAAAGAGCAAACTATAAGGCAGCTGCAGTTCAAACTTGACCCGCTTCCAACTAGATTGGCAGAAATTTGTCTTTTTCACCAGAGGTGGATCGAAACTTTTGACACCCAACCATTTGGTCAATTGTGCATTAAACATGGCCTAATATTTTAGAAAATTGATTTGGTCCAATTTTGCAACAAATATATGGTAGTTCCTTCACAAAAAACTCATTTTGGGCGCTCAAAAAAATGGAAAATGATTTTTTCGTCCAAAGATAATAAAAACTTCTTTAGGCAACATTGTTTGCCATTCCAAAATACACCCTTGTGCACGATATAAGACCATTTGAACAAACTATGTCATGAATGTGGCCATAAGACTGATCATTTGGCTTGAAAACCATGAATCTTCACACATGATAGCTCATTTCCGAGATCACCTTTTTAAAATAATTATCATATTATAAGTTTATTATTTTTTATGGCAACTTGGTCACATATAATGACACAATGCGGAGGTTTTTCAATTTTTGGTTTTATTTTGAATTTTTATGCCCGTTTCAAAATGTGGTCAAAACCGTGGGCATGACCGTTCCTAGCTACTGGTTGAATCTTGGTAAACTTTTGGTTTTTATCTGATTAAATAGATAATTATGTACCTATAAATGATTTTTGGAAAAAATAAAGAGCAAACTATAAGGCAGCTGCAGTTCAAATTTGACCCGCTTCCAACTAAATCGGCGGAAATTTATCTTTTGCACGAGAGGTGGATCAAAACTTTTGACACCTAACCAGTTGGTGAATTGTACATTAAATATGACCTTTTATTTTATAAAATTGATTTGGTCCAATTTTTCAACAATTATTTGGTAGGTTCTTCACAAAAAAACTCATATTGGTCACTCGAAAAATGGAAAATGGAGTTTCCTTGCAGAGAAAATCAAAACTTTCTTAGGAAACATTGTTTGTCATTCCAAGATACACCCTTTGCAAAAAATGATATCATTTGACCAAACTATGCCATGAATGTGGCCATAAGATTGATCATTTGGCTTGAAAGATATGAATCTTTATACATGATAGCTCAGTTCTGAGAGCACATTTTCAGTTCTGAGAGCACATAAGCAACATTACTAAATCACATGCTAAGTTGTTGATTGCAAAGGTCACAAGGCATGATTAATTGTTTGTGATAGCCGAATAGTGTAGTTGATCATCATTATTGCTAAATGCTATTGCCTGATATAATATAAGTATGAGCTACAGCTGTTTGCATATTTGTTTTGTATTTTTTATAAATGATGATAGTTTGTGCAAGATGTTCACATGTTAATTTTTGTTGACTAAAATCTCTTATGCCCTTGACTTAGCTTGACCCAGAACAGCAGCATCCTTGATGCGTACTGACCTTCACCTCGTTCTTTCTCTCACAGACCCGAAGGAGACCATATGCAAGGCACCTCCTCTTCGGTTGTGAGAGTGTCCAGGGGTCGTGGGTGCGGCTAATGCCTATATCTGTGGCCGCACTTGACACTGCCCTCTCTTTAAGGGCACGCATCATTTTTTCTAACTCTGCTATCTTTTCCCAAGTCTTTATTATCTTGCCTAGCCTTGTACAATATGTATTGTTTGATGCTAATTACCCAACTTAGTGCATGATGTTAAGGACAACCTGAGAACACTTGCCTAAGTTTATAAGATATGACATGTGACAGTCCAAGCCTGCTGCTCTTTCAATGCTTTTGCTGTTGTACTGTGCTTCTCTACTTGTTTGAATGCTTCTGCTGCTAGCCTGCTAGGCTGCTACTAGCTTGAATAGGTATGCACTTGTGTTGGTGGTGGTGCTGCTTGTGTTGCTGCTGCTGATTTAATGCTTATGCTCACGCTGTTGTTGATTAAATGCTTATGTTGTTGTTGCATGCTTATGCTACTGATTTAATGCTTTGGAAATTGATTGAATTGAACCTGTTGTAATCCTTCATGTTATACTCGTATTTAAATTCTAGGTTTCTATTTGAATTTTTAGTCTGTTATATACGGTTCATCTTCAGTTTCTTTTGTAACCTGCTTGGAGCTTAGAATACACAACCCAACTAGTCTCATATACAACTAAGACCAATGATTCATGCTCAATTCTGTATATGTATGTATGACCAGTAAAGTTGGAAGGCCCAAATCTAAATGTTAATATGCTCAATTATGTACCATATTCATGCTCATGCATCACCAGTTACTGCTTCCATATGTGTAAACTATACATCGTCAGCTACTGAGTACTTTTTAGTTATTGAATGAACTCATACTAGTTAGTGTTGGCCATATGCAAGTAAACTAGATACCCACAAGACTTGACTATTTCCCAAAGCTATAGTGATACATTATGTACTACACTCCTGATTGATGACCCACAAGTGTAGGGGATCTATCGTAGTCCTTTCGATAAGTAAGAGTGTCGAACCCAATGAGGAGCAGAAGGAAATAATAAGCGGTTTTCAGTAAGGTTTTCTCTACAAGTACTGAAATAGTAGGTGATAGATAGTTTTGTGATAAGATAAATAGTAACGAGCAAAAAGTAAATAAAGTAAATAAAGTGCAGCAAGGTGGCCCAATCCTTTATGTAGCAAAGGATAAGCCTGGACAAATTCTAATATTGAGGAAGGAGCTCCCGAGGACACATTGGGAATTATCGTCAAACTAGTTTTCATCACGTTCATAAGATTCGTGTTCGGTACTTTGATAATTTGATATGTGGGTGGACCGGCACTTGGGTACTGCCCTAACTTGGACAAGCATCCCACTTATGATTAACCCCTATTGCAAGCATCTGCAACTAAAAAAAGGAGTATTAAGGTAAACCTAACCACAACATTAAACATATGGGGCCACATCAACCCCTAACGAAGCAACGCATAAACTAGGGTTTAAGCTTCTATCACTCTAGCAACCCATCATCTACTTATTACTTCCCTGTGCCTTCCTCTAGGCCCAAATAATGGTGAAGTGTCATGTATTCGATGTTCACATAACACCACTAGAGGAAAGACAACATACATCTCATCAAAATATCGAATGAATACCAAATTCACATGACTACTAATAGCAAGACTTCACCCATGTCCTCAGGAACAAACATAACTACTCACAAAGCATATTCATGTTCATAATCAGAGGAGTAATAATATGCATAAAGGATCTGAACATATGATCTTCCACCAAGTAAACCAATTAGCATCAACTACAAGGAGTAATCAACACTACTAGCAACCCACAGGTACCAATTTGTGGTTTTGATACAAGATTGGATACAAGAGATGAACTAGGGTTTTGAGAGGAGATGGTGCTGGTGAAGATGTTGATGGAGATTGACGCCCTCTTGATGAGAGGATCGTTGGTGATGACGTTGGTGATGATTTCCCCCTCCCGGAGGGAAGTGTCCCCGGCAAAACAGCTCCGCCAGAGCCCTAGATTGATTCCGCCAAGGTTCCGCCTCGTGGCGACGGAGTTTCGTCCCATAAGCTTGCCCACGATTTTTTCCAGAGTAAGGGTGATGATATAGCAGAAGATGGACGCCGGAGGCCCAACAAGGGGCCCAGGAGATAGGGGACCGCGCCCTATAGGGGGGGCGCCCCCTGTCTCCTGGACAGGGTGTGGCCCCCCTAGCCTATTTCTTTCGCTCATAAATTCTTAATAAATCCAAAAATTTGTTTCGTGGAGTTTCATGACTTTTGGAGTTGTGCAGAATAGGTTTCCAACATTTGCTCCTTTTCCAGCCAGAATTCCAGGTGCCGACATTCTCCCTCTTCATGGTAAACCTTATAAAATAAAAGAGAATAGCCATAAGTATTGAGATATAATGTGTAATGACAGTCCATAATGCAATAAATATTGATATAAAAGCATGATGCAAAATGGACGTATCAACTCCCCCAAGCTTAGACCTCGCTTGTCCTCAAGCGGAAGCCGAAATCAAAAAATATGTCCACATGTTTAGAGATAGAGGTGTCGATAAAAATAAAATACGGACATGAGGGCATCATGATCATTCTAATAACAGTAACATATATAGATTTTGTCATATGATTTCCTATGCTCAAGTAGTAAGCAATTCGCAATGGTTCATAAACTTCATTGGGAACTAACAAACTATAATCTCAGTCATTGAAGCAATTGCAATTTATCATAACATCAGAAAGAGTCAATAATAGATCTTTTCAACAAGCTCACATACTCAACTATCTTGTAGCTCCCATAATTGTAACACTCGCACAATACTTGTGGTTATAGAGTTTCAGCCAGCACTGAGAAAGATAGGGGCTTATTGTGTTGCCTCCCAACGTATTCACCTTTAGGTGATGTCAACAATAATAGCCTATGCCAACTTACATCCAATTGGATATATGTATCATGATCTTTCAAACACGAGGAGCTTGCCAAAGGATAAACTAAAAAAGGGGAAAGGTGAGGATCACCTTGACTCAAGCATAAAGTAAAAACATAAAGTAAAAGATAGGCCCTTCGTAGAGGGAAGCAGAGGTTGTCATGCGTGTTTAGGGTTGATGCACGAAATCTTAATGCAAAAGAACGTCACTTTATATTGCCCCTTGTATGTGGACCTTTATTATGCAATCCGTCACTTTTATTACTTCCACAACAAGTTCTTACAAAGCTTATTTTCTCTGCACTAATAAGTCATACATATTTAGAGAGCAATTTTTATTGCCTGCACCGATCACAACTTACTTGAAGGATCTTACTCAATCCATAGGTAGGTATGGTGGATTCTCATGGCAAAACTGGGTTTGAGGATATTTGGAAGCACAAGTAGTATCTCTACTTGGTGCAAGGAATTTGGCTAGCAAGAGGGGGAAAGGCAATCTCAACATGTTTGGAAGGTCAATGACAATATACTTTAACTGAGATGTCGGAAAACATAAACCATTACGTTGTCTTCCTTGTCCAACATCAACTCTTTTAGCATGTCATACTTAATGAGTGCCTCACAATCATAAAAGATGTCCAAGATAATATATCTATATGTGAACCCCTCTTTCCTTATCACTTCCTATTAATTGCAACGATGACCAAGGCTACGTTCATCAACTCTCAACATTTTTTATGCCTCATACTTTCTATGTGTGAAGTTATCACTATCCATAAGATCAATATGAACTCTTTTGTTCTTTCTACTTTCTCAAGATTATAGCAACATAGCAAAGCCCTTGAATCAACACTAATCTTTATTATAGATAGCACACGGACTCGCTTACATAAAGAGATCACAATGCAAAACTCAAAACTACTTGATATCAAAACTTCAATCTACTAGATCAAGATACTACTAAAAGGATCGGACTAAATAAAGCGGTAAAGATAGGAGTGTGATGGTGATACGATACCGGGGCACCTCCCCCAAGCTTGGCAGTTGCCAAGGGGAGTGCCCATACCCATGTGATTATTTCCTCGGAGGTGATGATGACAGTGGATAATCGCACATCGAGCGTAAAAGCTCCTCCAACTTGAGGATAATGCCCTTGAGCCCAGCAATATGATCCTTCAACAAAATATTCTCCTGTGTGAGATACTTGTTCTGTATGTGGGCTAACTCAATCATCTTGAAAGCTTCAATCTCTGTTGGAGTGAAAAGGTTAGGTAAAGGTTGAGGGATGTCTTCTTCTTTCACCACCGGAGCTTGGACCTCCATGGCCTTATTGATCCCTTCATCCTTGTTGATCTCTTCTGGTTCCTCTCTTTTCAGCTCTATCTTCAATAGCCAAGCATCCTTGTCTTCATTGTTGGAGGAGGGGGAAGTCATGGTGCTCTAAATCTGCAACGGAAGCAGCTCGAAATGAAAACAGAAGATATTTGCGTGATACGGTGGTCAAAGCCTTCGGGAGTATATATAATGAATTTTTACCGACCAAAATACGTAACATACAAGAAGACGGAGTCCAGGAGGCACACGAGGTGCCCATGAGACAGGGGGGCGCGCCCTACAAGGGGGGCTCCTCTCTCATGGGAGCCTCGTGTCCCTTTCGGACTACTTCCTTCTTCCTAAAATTCTTAAATAATCCAAAACTGATAAAATTGCCATTAGAGTTGTTTTGGAGTCGGTTTACTTACCGTACCACGTACCTATGCCTTTTCGGGATCTGGAACATTCTGGAAAGTGTCTCTTATTTATTCCTCGGGGGTTATGGTTTCAATAATATTAGTTTCAACATTGATAGGATTACCTGAAATATAATGTTTAATTCTTTGACCGTTAACCACCCTCAGATTTGTGCCTTCGAAGTTGTTGATTTTTATAGCACCAGAACGATAGACCTCCTCGATAACGTAGGGACCTTCCCATTTTGAGAGAAGTTTTCCTGCAAAAAATCTTAAACGAGAGTTGAATAATAACACATAATCTCCTACGTTAAACTCACGCTTTTGTATCCTCTTATCATGCCGGCGTTTGACTTTTTCTTTGAAAAGCTTGGAATTCTCATATGCTTGGGTTCTCCATTCATCAAGTGAGCTAATATCAAACAACCTCTTCTCACCGGCAAGTTTGAAGTCATAATTGAGCTCTTTAATAGCCCAATATGCTTTATGCTCAAGTTCAAGAGGTAAATGGCATGCTTTTCCATAAACCATCTTATATGGAGACATACCCATAGGATTTTTGTATGCAGTTCTATAGGCCCATAATGCATCATCAAGTTTTTTGGACCAATTCTTTATAGATCTATTCACAGTCTTTTGCAAAATTAATTTGAGCTCTCTATTGCTCAACTCTACTTGACCACTAGAGTACGGGTGATAAGGAGACGCGATTCTATGATTGACATCATACTTGCAAGCATCTTACGGAAAGCACCATGAATAAAGTGTGAACCACCATCAGTCATAAGATATCTAGGGACCCCAAACCTCGGAAAAATAACTTCTTTAAGCATTTTAATAGAAGTGTTATGATCAGCACTACTAGTTGGAATAGCTTCTACCCACTTAGTAACATAATCAACAGCAACTAAAATGTGTGTATAACCATTGGAGGCAGGAAAAGGTCCCATATAATCAAAGCCCCAAACATCAAACGGTTCAATAACAAGAGAATAATTCATAGGCATTTCTTGACGTCTACTAATGTTACATATTATTTGACATTCATCACAAGATAAGACAAACTTATGAGCATCTTTGAAGAGAGTAGGCCAATAAAAACTAGATTGTAGTACCTTGTGTGCAGTTCTATCTCCAGCGTGGTGTCCTCCATAAGATTCAGAGTGACACTTGCGTAGGATTTGTTCATGTTCATGCTCAGGCACACAACGTCTAATAATACCATCTACTCCTTCTTTATAAAGGTGTAGATCATCCCAGAAATAATGTCTTAAATCATAGAAGAACTTTTTCTTTTGCTGGTATGTGAAACTAGGCGGTATATATTTAGCAACAATGTAATTAGCATAATCAGCATACCCAGGAGCAGTACGAGAAGCATTGACAACCGCTAATTGTTCATCAGGAAAACTATCATTAATAGGCAGTGGGTCATCAAGAACATTCTCTAGCCTAGACAAGTTGTCTGCAACGGTGTTCTCAGCTCCCTTTCTATCAATAATATGTAAGTCAAATTCTTGGAGCAAGAGAACCCATCTAATGAGTCTAGGCTTAGCATCTTTTTTTCCCATAAGATATTTAATAGCAGCATAATCAGTGTGAATAGTAACTTTGGAATCAACAATATAAGGTCTAAACTTATCACATGCAAACACAACTGCTAAGAACTCTTTTTCAGTAGTAGCATAATTTCTCTGGACAGTATCAAGAGTTTTACTAGCATACTGGATAACATTCAATTTCTTATCGACTCTTTGCCCTAAAACAACACCTATAGCATAATCACTAGCATCGCACATAATTTCAAAAGGTAAATTCCAATCAGGTGGCTAAACAATAGGTGCAGTGATCAAGGCTTTCTTAAGTGTTTCAAATGCTTCTACACAATCATCATCAAAGACAAAAGGAATATCTTTTTGCAATAAATTAGTCAGAGGCCTAGAGATTTTAGAGAAGTCCTTAATGAACCTCCTATAAAAGCCGACATGACCAAGGACACCTGAGGGAGTTCCGGACTAGGGGGTGTCCGGATAGCCGAACTATCATGATCGGCCGGACTCCAAGACTATGAAGATACAAGATTGAAGACTTCGTCCCGTGTCCGGATGGGACTTTCCTTGGCGTGGAAGGCAAGCTTGGCGATACAGATACGTAGATCTCCTACCATTGTAATCGACTCTGTGTAACCCTAGCCCTCTCCGGTGTCTATATAAACCGGATGGCTTTAGTCCATAGGACGAACAACAATCATACCATAGGCTAGCTTCTAGGGTTTAGCCTCCTTGATCTCGTGGTAGATCCACTCTTGTAACACACATCATCAATATTAATCAAGCAGGACGTAGGGTTTTACCTCCATTAAGAGGTCCCGAACCTGGGTAAAACATCGTGTCCCTTGTCTCCTGTTACCATCCGCCTAGACGCACAGTTCGGGACCCCCTACCCGAGATCCGCCGGTTTTGACACCGACATTGGTGCTTTCATTGAGAGTTCCTCTGTGTCGTCACCGATAGGCTCGATGGCTTCTTCGACCATCATCAACGACACAGTCCAGGGTGAGACCTTTCTCCCCGGACAGATCTTCATATTCGGCGGCTTTGCACTGCGGGCCAATTCGCTTGGCCGTCTGGAGCAGATCGAAAGCTACGCCCCTGGTCGTCAGGTCAGATTTGGAAGTTTTAACTTCACGGCTGACATCCGCGGGGACTTGATCCTCGATGGGTTCGAGCCACAGCCGAGCGTGCTGCACTGTCACGGCGAGCATGATTTAGCTCTGCAGCCGGATAGTACCCTGGAGGCCGCACTCGAACCCCCTCCGATCTTCAATTCGGAGCCGACTACGCAGATCGAGGATGGATGGCTAGACACCGCCTCGGGAACTGCAACCTCTACGGCGATAGAGACGAACACTGACTTTGTCCCTCATAAAGCTCGTGACTCCGAGGAGCCGGACTCCTCACCGGACTCCGAACCTCCCGCGCCCCCTCCGATCGAATACGATTGGGTGCCGATCATGGAGTTCACCGCAGTGGACATCTCTAAATGCTCACCTTTCGGCGACATCTTGAGTTCGCTAAAGTATCTCTCTTTATCAGGAGAGCCCTGGCCGGACTGCGGCCAGGACAGTTGGGATGCGGACGACGAAGAAATTCAAAGCCCAACCACCACCCAATTAGTAGCCACTGTCGACGATCTAACCGACATGCTAAACTATGACTCCGAAGACATCGACGGTATGGACGACGATGCAGGAGACGACCAAGAACCAGCGCCTACCGGGCACGGGAAAGCCACCCCAACTCATGACGTATACATGGTGGATACACCAAAAGGAAGCGATAATGAGGAGAAACGGGACGTGGCGAAGGACAACTCCCCCAACAAACAACCAAAATGGCGACGCAAGCGCCGCCCGAAGACCGGCCTCGATAAAAATGGCACCCATACGGACCCGGCCCTAGAGCAGGGCAAAGCAGTGGACGATGCACATGTCACCAAGCAGCCAGCCGGACATGAT
Source organism: Triticum aestivum (assembly GCF_018294505.1). NCBI lineage: Eukaryota > Viridiplantae > Streptophyta > Magnoliopsida > Poales > Poaceae > Triticum > Triticum aestivum. Next base: position 79,824,156 of record NC_057801.1, on the reverse strand, counting down.
GAACTGGACAAGCAACCCATCCCCGGCGAAGATGATCTCACATCACCAGAGCATACGAACCTTCATAAAAGGCTCGTTGCCACTGCAAGAAGTTTGAAGAAGCAAAAGCGGAAGCTCAAAACAGCGGAGGACGCACTCAGAATGAGATGGAGCAGAGTACTCAACACCGCAGATAAACATGGCGCTAGTCACCAGACAAAGAGCTACCCGAAGCGCAAGCTGTTGCCCGAATTTGACGAGGAGGCCTTAGAGCCCCCGCAGTCAAAAAAGAAAGAAGCCGCTTGGCCGGATAGACGACCAGATGACAGGCCAAGAGCAACAAGGGGCGCCGCACAGAAGCCGGCACACGATCAGCATAAAGATCCTCGGAAAAAGGACGACCCAGTCAGATCCATCTATGGGACAAAAAAGAAGACTCGAGGAAGCAACATAACCCGCCGAGCATTTGAAGACAATGGCACACCCAAATACAGGGGCGCCGCACACCCACTATGTTTCACCGACGAGGTACTGGATCATGGATTTCCAGCGGGATTAAAACCCGTAAACATAGAGGCATATGACGGAACAACAGACCCCGGAGTCTGGATTGAGGATTACATCCTACACATACATATGGCCAGAGGAGACGATCTCCATGCCATAAAATACCTGCCCCTCAAACTCAAAGGGCCAGCTCGGCATTGGCTTAAAAGCCTCCCAGAAAATACCATTGGAAGTTGGGAAGAGCTTGAGGATGCATTTCGAGCAAATTTTCAGGGGACCTATGTCCACCCTCCAGATGCAGACGATTTAAGTCACATAACTCAACAGCCCGGAGAGTCAGCACGCAAATTCTGGAACATGTTCCTCACTAAAAAGAACCAAATAGTCGACTGTCCGGACGCTGAAGCCTTAGCAGCCTTTAAACACAACGTCTGAGACGAATGGCTTGCCAGACACCTCGGCCAGGAAAAACCAAGAACAATGGCCGCACTAACAAGCCTCATGACCCGCTTTTTGCGCGGGGGAAGACAGCTGGCTGGCTAGATGCAGCACCAGCAACCCGAGTACATTCGAAGTCAGGGATGGAAATGGGAAATCACGACGAAGAAAAGATCAGCGCCGGAATAAGGAAAATGGCCCGAATAGTACGGCGGTCAACTCCGGATTCAAAAGCTCTCGGCCGAACAACAAAACACTGCCCCTCAAGGACAACAGTGACGAGCTATCCAACCTGAACAAGATTTTGGATAGACTATGTCAAATACATGGTACCTCCGGGAAGCCTGCAAACCATACCCACAGAGATTGTTGGGTCTTCAAACAGTCCGGCCGACTTAATGCCGAACACAAGGGGCTCGACACACCAAGCGGAAGTGACGAAACCCAAAAGCAGCACTCCGGAAAACAGAAGTCTTTCCCACTAGAAGTCAAAACAGTGAACTCACTTCATGTGATAACACGAAAAGACAGCGTGGCACCTGCAATACCAGGACACCGCCCACAGAATGGGGATAGACCCTACCAAAATTCGCCATAGCAGCACTTCCTTCAAAGGAGGGACGCCAGGCCTTTAAGCAGGGACCCATTGCAAGGATTCTTTTCAGATTAAGACCCTGCATAAACCTTTCTTATTGTCTCTTGTTGATACACATCCCCCGGTTTCCCACCATAGCCGAGGAGGAGGCTGGCATTTTGGCATCGGCCACGTCAGAAGTTCCCGCCTGTACCTGGACACAAGGAGCTTAGGGCATTGTTCTGCCCGGTATCATAAAGACCGAACACCTCAGGGAGTGTTCGGCGGCTCGAGTTAGGCCTTATATGCATCAGCTCCGAATCATGTCTTTGGTCAAATGTTCGGTTTGCCCGGCTCCTGTGTTTTGCTGCCTTACGTTCCGCATCATCGGCTAACGCGGCACTAGGAGAACTACTGCGATTGTGCCCCGGTTCGGCCGGGTGAGAACCTCAGTAGAGAAAGCCGAAAACTGACTGTCATGATATAGCGAGAGACTGGTCAACCAGTCGATCGACCATTGGAATGTTTAGAATTCCTCCGCTTTGACGAAGGACCGCTTCCCGGTCAGGCACATACGCGCCCCGAGTTCGGGGAAGAGCGGTGCCACCAGGGGCTATATAGTAGCCCCACATTCGAGCTCCTATGGCTAAGTGAAAGTGATAAAGCATTATAGTCCGGTTGCCTAGTTTGCTACGCTATCACCTCCTTAAAAAGACCAAAATGTTGGATTAAGTGTGAAAAAGCGCTTTTCTTTTTGCAAACACCCCCGCACCATGTGCGTGGGGGCTGAAGCCAAAGACTGCCATCTTTCAGATTATACATACATATACGACCGCACAGGAGATAGTTCAATACTTGAACACACAAGTATAAAAAGCTATTGCATTATAAACATGATCTCAGAAATCATACATGTCATTCAAACATAACATCTTTCGAGCACTGCGACTCTATTAAACGAGCGTCCTGCAGGACTTCCTCAAAATAGTGCTTGGTGGGGAATCGGCTTTTGTCCGAACCCCGGGATGCAACAACAGTGGCATCCATCTCCGCCCAGTATGTCTTACCACGGGCGAGAGCCATCCGTGCACCTTCTATGCATGCCGACCGCTTCATCACCCCAATACGCGGCACCGCCCCAAGGAATTGCTGCAACAAGCCAAAATAACTCTTCGGCTTGGGCCTTTTCGGCCACAGATGAGCGACCACATCCGTCATGGCAAGTCCGGACAATCTATTCAGCTCAGCCCACTCAACCAGCCGATCACTCAACGGAAGTGGACGCTCCGGACTATGGAATTGAGACCAGAAAAGCTCTTCCATTTCATGATCCTTCTGGCTTCAAAAGTGCACGACTGCGTCCGCCGCACTCGCCGCCAAGTCCAGATAAGGATCCTCCACACCGTACAATCGGCCTAGCTGAGCATACTTCGGATCCATGAACTTCCTACGTAGCATAAAGGGCTTTCCAGCCACAATGTCTCTGACCTGACGCAGTTCCTCCTTCATAGCCCGCATCGCACTACGGGCATCCTTGGCTTCGGCGTCGGCCTTCTTCAGGTCCTCTTGCTCCGCTCGGCGTTCTCTTTCAAGAACCTCCTAGCGGTCGGTAGCAACTTTTAATTTCGCGGCCATTCCAGCCACCTCCTCCCTGCTTCGGCAGTGAGCAGCCTTCTCGGCTTCTAGCTCTTCCGCTGCCTTCGAGGCAGCCGCCTCGCTTTTTCTGGCTTGCTCCTTGGCCCGAGCAAGTTCTGCTCGAAGGCCTTCCACATCAGCAGCACTATCTGCATCAAGCATACAAATTGTAAGGAATGGGCGTCAGCTCCCTTACTAGGCGACCGCAGAGCAACCACATACCTTGTGACTCATCAAGTCATTTATTGACTAGCGAGATGTCCGCATCCGCAACGTCGAGTTGCCTCTTCAGCTCGGCAAATCCATCAGTTCGGCTGGCCACCGAGCGTTCCGCCACCTGGATAGGAAAGGCGACAATCTATAACTGAGATTATGATCCTCGGCACGCTGTCGCTTTCGACAGCATACCAAGTCTCAGGGGCTACTATCTATACAGGGCGCACTTCATGTGCAAAACTGTCAAAAGGTATGTCATTTTTGCGTACCTCAAACCCCGTCAGCAAACTTCCGACGGCCTCATACAACCCGCTTTCGGCGGACGAGATCCTCTCAATCACCCTACCCATTAATGTGCGGTGATCTTCTGAGATAGACGCCCTCCTGAGCAAATCCTACAGCTCCACCGACCATACTCCAATGGGTGCCGAACTCTCCGGCCCCGCCAGACTCGGGGAGACCCTCCGTGACGACACCTCAGGGTCGCCCGCCCCGCACGACGGGGCGGCAGATGGAGGCGTTTTGCTCTCCATCATCTCCGGACGAAGGTCTCCCGACGATGAGATGTGCTGAGATGGGCTGAGATCCGAACTACAAGGTGAAAACTTCGGTTACCCTTAGAAATTAAACAGGGATTTCCACTATTACAAAATTCCCCCTTTTTACTTACGGCTCGCTAGAGGGCTGATTCCTCCGAGGAGACAGTACGGCCAGGGCTCTTCCCGGCACAGGACCTTCCGGTACAGATTTCTTTCCCCGCTTTGAGGCCTTGGCCTCCGGGTCTTCGGAAGCGGTCCTCTTCTCCCCCTGGAAGGAGGGACTCTCGATTCCTCCCTTACTGAAAGCCTCCGTGGCTGAGGTGGTAGTTCCCCTGTGCCCTTCTTCGCCCTCCTCCGAAGGTGCAACCTCTAACATTTTGATTAACACGGGATCCTGCGTGGTCTCAGGGAGGGGGGCCGGACACCGTATCAGTTTTGCTTGCGCTATCCACTCCTGTCCAAGGGATAGCTGGTTAAAAAGACAAACCCACAATAAATGAATGGACGATGTGTCCGGACACAGGGCTACTTACTTTAGTATCCGGGTGATTGCAGCTTAGGCCAGCATCCTTGGTCAATTCCGGACGCATCTCTTCCGATTCGAAGAATAGTTTGTACATCTCCGCGGGTGTCAAACCCATGAAGTGTTGAAGAGCTCGTAGCCCCTCCGGATTAAATTCCCACAGGCGGAGGGGGCGACGTTTGCAGGGCAGTAGGCGTCGGATCAACATAACCTGTACCACTACGGCCAGATAGATCTCCCTTTCTTGGAGGCCTCGAATCCGGTCCTGCAACAGGGGAACGTCCTTGGACGGCCCCCAGTCACGCCCCTTGTTGACCCATGACGTCAGCCGCTGTGGAGGGCCCGAGAGGAAGACGGGCGGCAGCCTCTGCCTGCTGCCCCTGGGAGCGGTGATATAGAACCACTCCTGTTGCCACAAGCCGAGCTCCTCCTGAAAAGAGCCCTCGGGCCATGGAGCATCGGCCCTCTTACTTATAACCGCCCCGCCGCACTCTGCCTGTCGCCCCTCAATCATCTTCGGCTCCACGTTGAAGGTTTTGAGCCACAAGCCGAAGTGAGGGGTAGTGCGGAGTAAGGCTTCGCAGAAGACAATGAATGATGAGATGTGGAGGATGGACTCCGGAGCCAAGTCATGGAATTCCAGCCCATAGTAAAACATGAGCCCCCTCACGAAGGGATCCGTCGGGAAGCCTAAACCCCGACGGAAGTGAGACATGAACACGACGCTCTCGCCAAGCTCGGGAGTAGGAATGACTTGCCCTCGGGCAGGCAGCCTATGCGAAATCTCGTAGGTTAAGTACCTGGCGTCTCTTAGCTTTAGCACGTCCTCTTCCGTGACGGAGGAGGGCATCCACCGGCCTCATAGGTCGGGGCCGGACATTGTCGAAGATCGAAGGTACCCGAATATGGAGCCCTGGGTGTTGGAACTCGGGGTGAGGGGCGGATTCAATAGAGGATTGAAGGAAAAGAACGGGCCTTGGTCTCACTATAAAGAGGAAGAATACCAAGAGCCGTCCCCGTGACCGTTTGGAACCCGCCTTCGATTGAGGGGGCGTGGCAACGGGCGCGGTTGGGTTACCCACGTCTGTATTGATGGGAATCCCGGAATAAGGGGAACACGATCTCTGCTTCGACAAGACGTGCCAAGGAAACCGCCTCGCTAAACGCGCTGAGGTGATACAATAAAAACAATTCGAGAGAAGGCTTGGTAATGGTGTGACATCATGCCACAAAATACGTCAGCAGATTGAACTTGTGTAATATTATTCTCTCTATGGTGGTACGTGGAATTTATTTTTGCAGAGCCGGACACTATCCTGGTGTTCACAATCTTCTATAAATTATTCGGAGGAAGAACCTGCCTTGCAATGCCGCGCCGGACTCGTCGTCATTGAAGCCTGGTTCAGGGGCTACTGAGGGAGTTCCGGACTAGGGGGTGTCCGGATATCCGAACTATCATAATCGGCCGGACTCCAAGACTATGAAGATACAAGATTGAAGACTTCGTCCCGTGTCCGGATGAGACTTTCCTTGGCGTGGAAGGCAAGCTTGGCGATACGGATATGTAGATCTCCTACCATTGTAACCGACTCTGTGTAACCCTAGCCCTCTCCGGTGTCTATATAAACTGGATGGCTTTAGTCCATAGGACGAACAACAATCATACCATAGGCTAGCTTCTAGGGTTTAGCCTCCTTGATCTCGTGGTAGATCCACTCTTGTAACACACATCATCAATATTAATCAAGCAGGACATAGGGATTTACCTCCATCAAGAGGGCCCGAACCTGGGTAAAACATCGTGTCCCTTGTCTCCTGTTACCATCCGCCTAGACGCACAGTTCGGGACCCCCTACCCGAGATCCGCCGGTTTTGACACCGACAAAACCTCTTATACCTTTTATGTCCTTAGGACATGGCATCTTTTCAGTAGCATCAACTTTGGTTTTATCAACTTCAATACCTCTCTCACAGATCTTGTTCCCTAAGACAATGCCTTCATTAACCATAAAGTGACACTTTTCCCAATTTAGGACGAGACTAGTGTCTTCGCATCTATGCAAAACTCGATCAAGGTTGCTCAAACAATCATGAAAAGAGGATCCATAGACGGAGAAGTCATCCATGGATACCTCACAAATCTTTTCACAAAAATCAGAAAATATAGCCATCATGCATCTTTGAAAGGTAGCAGGTGCATTACATAAACCAAAAGGCATACGTCTATAAGCAAAAGTACCAAAAGGGCAAGTAAAAGTAGTTTTAGATTGATCCTTCGCGGACACACGTATTTCAGAGAAGCCATAATAACCATCTAGAAAGCAAAAATGTGTGTGTTTGGATAGCCTTTCTAGCATTTGATCAATAAAAGGTAAAGGGTAATGATCTTTCTTAGTAGCTTTATTTAACTTACGGAAATCGATTACCATCCTATAGCCTGTAATAATTATTTGCGGGATCAATTCATCTTTATCATTAGGAACAATGGTAATACCTCCCTTTTTAGGGACATAATGGACAAGGCTTACCCATTCACTATCAGCAACGGGATAAATAATACCTGCCTCAAGGAGTTTTAGAATCTCCTTTCTCACCACTTCCTTCATTTTGGGGTTTAATCGTCTTTGAGGATCTCTAACTGCTTTGGCCTCTTTCTCCACTGAAATTTTGTGTTGACATAATGTGGGACTAATGCCCTTAAGATCATCCAGAGTATATCCAATAGCAGCTCGGTGCTTCTTCAGAGTTTTCAATAATCTTTCTTCTTCTTTCTCTGAAAGGTTAGCACTAATAATAACAGGATATATTTCTTTTTCATCAAGATAAGCATACTTGAGATTATCAGGTAAGGGTTTTAGTTCGAACACGGGATCACCCTTGGGTGGAGGTGGATCCCCAAGAATTTCAACGGGAAGGTTATGTTTTAGCACAGGTTCTTGTTTAAGGAACACTTCATCTATTTCTTCCCTTTCCTTCATAAACATATCATTTTCATGGTCTAATAAATATTGTTCTAACGGATCAGTTGGAGGAACAACAATGGAAGCAAGACCAATAATTTCATCCTTACTAGGTGGTTCCCTTTCACGAGGTTGTCTACTAAACTTAGCGAAATTAAACTCATGAGACATACCATCTATGCCAACAGTGACAATATTCTTTTCACAATTAATCTTAGCACTAGCAGTATTCAAGAAGGGTCTACCAAAAATAATGGGACAAAAATCATCTTGTGGGGAAGCAAGAACAAGAAAATCAGCAGGGTATTTAATCTTCCCACACAAGACTTCAACATCTCTAACAATCCCAATAGGTTTAATGGTGTCCCTATTAGCAAGCTTAATAGTAACATCAATGTCTTCTAATTCAACAGGTGCAATATCGTGCATAATTTCTTTATAAAGATCATAAGGTATCGCATTAGCACTAGCGCCCATATCACATAAGCCATGATAACAATGATCTCCTATTTTAATAGAAATAACAGGCGTGCCTACAACAGGTCTACGTGTCTTAGTATCGGGTCTAGCAATATTAGCAGTTTCACCCAAGAAAGAGATAACATGCCCATCTAAGTCCTCATCCAAGAGATCTTTAATCATAGCAATACCAGGTTCAACATTAATTTGCTCAGGAGGTGTATAAGTCCTAGTATTACTCTTACAAACAACAGTCGAAGCTTTAACATGATCTTTTATCCTAACAGGAAAAGGAGGTTTTTCGACATAAGCAGTAGGAATAATAGGATCACTATATGTAATAGTCTTTTCTTCGACTGTAATAGGTGCAACTACTTTCACTTCAACAGGAGGATTATATTTAAACCACTTCCCTTTAGGGAGATCAATGTGAGTAGCAAAAGTTTCACAAAAAGTAGCTACTATCTCAGAGTCAAGTCCATACTTAGAGCTAAATCCATGGAAAGCATCGGTATCCATAAAAGATTTAACACAATCTAACTTAGGTGTCATACCTGACTCCTTACCATCGTCGGAACCCCAATCTTCAGAGTTGCATTTAATTCTTTCCAATAAGTCCCATTTGAAATCAATGGTCTTTAGCATATAGGAACCAACACAGGAAGTATCGAGCAGGTTGCGATTATCAAGAGAAAGCCGAGCATAAAAATTCTGAATAATCATTTCCCGAGAGAGCTCATGATTGGGGCATGAATATAACATTGACTTAAGCCTCCCCAAGATTGGGCGATGCTTTCTCCTTCACGAGGCCAGAAATTATATATGTAATTACGATCATGATGAACAAGATGCATATGATAGAACTTCTGGTGAAATTCCAACTTCAGTCGCTTATAATTCCAAAATCTCGTATCATCACATAGCCTATACCATGCCATTGCATCTCCCTTAAAAGATAAAGGGAAGACCTTCCTTTTGACAACATCATCGGGGATACCTGGAAGTTTAAATAATCCACAAACTTCATCCACAAAGATAAGGTGTAAATCGGGATGCAATGTTCTGTCTCCTGCAAAGGGATTAGCTAGCAGTTTTTCTATCATACCCAAAGGAATATCAAAGTGAATATTTTCATAAGGTTCAGTAGGTTGAGGAGCATCTCTTTCCTCTTCTGGTTGGGGTGAAGATACCCCAAACAAGCCCCTCAAAGGATTAGTTTCCATAGTGATAAGTAACAGAAAATTTCAGCACACTATATAAATGTTTCCTTACCAAGTTCCACTCACCAAAAGCGCTACACTCCCCGGCAATGGCGCCATAAAAGAGTCTTGATGACTCACAAGTGTAGGGGATCTATCGTAGTCCTTTCGATAAGTAAGAGTGTCGAACCCAACGAGGAGCAGAAGGAAATGATAAGCGGTTTTCAGTAAGATTTTCTCTGCCAGTACTGAAATAGTAGGTGATAGATAGTTTTGTGATAAGATAAATAGTAACAAGCAAAAAGTAAATAAAGTAAATAAAGTGCAGAAAGGTGGCCCAATTCTTTATGTAGCAAAGGATAAGCCTGGACAAATTCTAATAATGAGGAAGGAGCTCCTGAGGACACATTGGGAATTATCGTCAAGCTAGTTTTCATCACGTTCATAAGATTCGCGTTCGGTACTTTGATAATTTGATATGTGGGTGGACCAGCACTTGGGTACTGCCCTAACTTGGACAAGCATCCCACTTATGATTAACCGCTATTACAAGCATCCACAACTACAAAAAGGAGTATTAAGGTAAACCTAACCACAACATTAAACATATGGACCCACATCAACCCCTAACGAAGCAACGCATAAACTAGGGTTTAAGCTTCTGTCACACTAGCAACCCATCATCTACTTATTACTTCCCTATGCCTTCCTCTAGGCCCAAATAATGGTGAAGTGTCATGTAGTCGATGTTCACATAACACCACTAGAGGAAAGACAACATACATCTCATCAAAATATCGAACGAATACCACATTCACATGACTACTAATAGCAAGACTTCACCCATGTCCTCAGGAACAAACGTAACTACTCACAAAGCATATTCATGTTCATAATCAGAGGAGTAATAATATGCATAAAGGATCTGAACATATGATCTTCCACCAAGTAAACCAATTAGCATCAACTACAAGGAGTAATCAACACTACTAGCAACCCACAGGTACCAATTTGTGGTTTTGATACAAGATTGGATACAAGAGATGAACTAGGGTTTTGAGAGGAGATGGTGCTGGTGAAGATGTTGATGGAGATTGACCCCCTCTCGATGAGAGGATCGTTGGTGATGACGTTGGTGATGATTTCCCCCTCCCGGAGGGAAGTGTCCCCGGCAGAACAGCTCCGCCAGAGCCCTAGATTGATTCCGCCAAGGTTCCGCCTCGTGGCGTGGAGTTTCGTCCCGTAAGCTTGCCCATGATTTTTTCCAGGGTAAGGGTGATGATGTAGCAGAAGATGGACACCGGAGACCCACCAGGGGGCCCATGAGATAGGGGGCCGCGCCCTATAGGGTGGGGGCGCCCCCTGTCTCCTGGACAGGGTGTGGCCCCCCTGGCCTATTTCTTTCGCTCATAAATTCTTAATAAATCCAAAAAGTTGTTTTGTGGAGTTTCAGGACTTTTGGAGTTGTGCGGAATAGGCTTCCAACGTTTGCTCCTTTTCCAGCCAGAATTCCAGCTACCGACATTCTCCCTCTTCATGGTAAACCTTGTAAAATAAGAGAGAATAGCCATAAGTATTGAGATATAATGTGTAATGACAATCCATAATGCAATAAATATTGATATAAAAGCATGATGCAAAATGGACGTATCACTAATGTTTATCCGAGTTCGTTGTTTTTTGTTCGTGGTAACTAAATGTTGACATATTAGCTAATTGTTTACCTAAATATCACCCAAGTACAATGGATACAACAAGCTCATCATCCTCAATTCCTAGCTACTACACGACTGCCGAAGTGCATACCCCCTCCAGTTCTTGGAGCATCTGGACCTCTTATTGTAGTAGCTGGTATGGTTGATGCGTGTATGTCCATCTCTTTACTGTTTTGCTAGAACCATAAATCCTGATGCATGATGATCATGGTCTGGTTTGTTAGATCTATCCTGCCGGTGCTTCAAATTTGACAACCTATTGTTGGTATTTTTTTTAGGCGCAATGTGTTGTAGTGCAGTTTTTTGCACAACCTGCATCTTTGCCATGGATATTCATATTGTGTCTCTGTTTCTTATATGAACTAGTATCTCATTTTAACTAGCTCGACAACAAAAAGCTGCCCAGTTTTGTGTTATCATTCTAAATAAATCTCCTTTTCTTGAATGGTCTGTTCATAATATATTTGCCCCAGTTTTTCTAATTCTTCTCTCATTCATGTAACAGGGTGGCAGAGGAAGCCATATTGCCGTTTTGTTTGTTCCCAGCCCTGACTATGGTCGTCCAGCTAGTCTGGCATGCTGTTCATCTAACTATGGGCATCCGTCATGTCGTCATTTTCTTGTAAAGCAGTACTGTATCACACATGTAGAGCTCGTTACACTTGTAGAGCTTGTAAAGCAGTACTGTATCACACTTGTAGAACTTGTAGAGCTCGTTAGACTTGTAGAGCATGTATTACACATGATCATATGTATTAGCACGGATAGAGCTTGTTACTATTGTTGCCATTGTATTATGTGATTTGGTTGCTCTTATTTGAAGCATTATGTGAGCTTTTTTGTTTGCCAATTTAAATACTGGTTGAAATATGAAGAATATGAGCCTGATAGATGGGACCCACTTACCAGAACATGACCAATGGGACCCCTGGGACCCATCTGACTAGTGGACCCATTTAATAAAAAAAGAAAATGAAATTGTTAGATAAAAAGGCCACAGCCCAACAATGTTTGGCTTGGCCCATGAAATCAACCAAAAATTGACAAAAAAAAGGCTGAATTGTTGGGCTTGGCCCATTTAAAACATCAAATTGGACCGGGCCGATTCTAATTTTTGACCTTTTCAATTGGTCACAATTTTGCCACGTTAGATTGCCACGTCGGACCCGACGTGGCCTTGGCAGACAGCCAGTGACCAAAACAAAAGGTCATGGGTTCCACGACCTTTTGTTTTGGTCGTCAACGTCTACGACCTTATCCCGAAGAAGGTCGCTAATTTCAGTTTACGACCGCCAGCTTTTGACCATCTGTTTTTGGTCACAAAAAGGTCGCAAATGAAAAACAATGACCTTTCAGTGACCAATAGTGGTGGTCACAAGTTGACATATTTCTTGTAGTGTATAGCCACTGCAAGAAGCCTGAAGAAGCAGCAGCAGCTCCAAGCTGACCAAGACCTGCTCGTAGACAGATGGACCGAAGTCCTGGCAGCCGACGAATACGGAGTCGAGCCCCCGAGCAAGGGAGACCCAAAGCATAAACCGATAGAAGAAGAGGCCGAAGAGCCAGAACTTCCAGCACAAGATGAGGCTGACCGGCCACCTCGTGGCCGGGATAAAACATGCTATCAGGTCGGACACCAGCCCGCACCCCCATGCCGGTTCACCACGGCCCGGGGCAATACACAGGACCTGCGAGACATATTGGAAAACAACGCAGGACAACCAATATGGATCTATGGATCACGAGGGCGCGCCACAGCTCATGCCACCGATCGAACGCCGGATACAATAACGATATATCCGTCCAGGCCGGACATTACCGACCAGACCCAATCGGAATACGTTGCGACATAGCCCGGCACAGAGGCGCCGCACACCCCCTCTGTTTCACTGATGAAGTAATGGAACATGAATTCCTAGAAGGGTTTAAACCCGTCAACATCGAGTCATATGATGGCACAACAGACCCCGCGGTGTGGATCGAGGATTTTCTTCTCCACATTCACATGGCCCGTGATGATGACCTACATGCCATCAAGTATCTCCCACTCAAGCTTAAAGGGCCAGCAAGACACTGGCTGAATAGCCTGCGAGCAAACTCCATCGGTAGCTGGGAAAATCTTGAGGACGCATTCCTCAATAACTTCCAGGGCACCTATGTGCGACCACCGGATCCTGATGACTTAAGTCACATTACCCAATAGCCCGGAGAGTCCGCCAGGAAATTTTGGACTCGGTTTCTCACTAAAAAGAACCAAATTGTCGACTGTCCGGATGCTGAGGCCCTGGCGGCCTTTAAGCATAATATCCGTGACGAATGGCTTGCCCGACACCTCGGCCAAGAAAAACTGAAGACCATGGCGGCCCTCATGACACTAATGACCCGCTTTTGCGCGGGTGAGGATAGTTGGCTGGCTCGTAGCAACACCACGCCTGGAAACCCTGGTACTTCAGACATCCGCGACAGTAACGGAAAGCCACGGTGCAACAAACACAAGTGTCGAAATAATGGTGACAATATGGATACGACAGTCAACACCGGATTCAGCAACTCCAAATCCGGTCAGCGGAAGAAGCCGTTCAAAAGAAACAATCTGGGATCGTCCAGTCTGGACCGCATACTCGACCGCTCGTGCCAGATTCATGGCACCCCCGATAAAGCAGCCAATCACACTAACAGAGATTGCTGGGTGTTCAAACAGGCCGGCAAGATAAACACTGAGAACAAGGACAAGGGGCTGCATAGCAATGATGACGAGGAGCCCCGGTGTCCAAACACTAGAGGGCAGAAGAAATCCCCCCCCAGGTAAAAATGGTGAACATGATCTATGCCACTCACATCCCCAAACGAGAGCGAAAGCGTGCACTTAGGGACGTCTATGCGATGGAGCCCGTCGCCCCGAAATTCAACCCATGGTCATCCTGCCCGATCACCTTAGATCGTAGGGACCATCCCACCAGCATCCGTCATGGCGGCTCAGCCGCATTGGTCCTTGACCCAATCATCGACGGATTCCACCTCACGCGAGTCCTCATCGATGGTGGCAGCAGCCTGAACCTGCTTTATCAGGATATAGTGCGCAAAATGGGCATCGATCCGTCACAGATCAAACCCACCAAAACCACCTTCAAAGGTGTAATTCCAGGGGTAGAGGCCCGCTGCACGGGCTCAATAACACTGGAAGTGGTCTTCGGATCTCCGGATAACTTCCTAAGCGAGGAGTTAATCTTTGATATCGTCCCTTTCCGTAGTGGCTATCACGCACTACTTGGACGAACCGCGTTCGCTCATTTCAACGCGATACCGCACTATGCATACCTCAAGCTCAAGATGCCAGGACCTCGCGGGGTCATAACAGTTAATGGAAATACAGACCGCTCCCTCTGTGCGGAAGAACATACTGCAGCCCTCGCGGTAGAAGTACAAAGCAGCCTCCTCTGACAAACAGCCAATCCGGCAACGACATCCCTGAACACCGTCAAGCAAGTCCGTAGTACCCCGCAACAGGACAGTCAGGCACGCCAGGAGATCGATTAGCAATCCGGCCTCCACCCCAGCCCCATTCAAGCGGCATTCGTACCACGCGTGCACAATTACGCGCTCAAGATACCATGGGCATAGGTGGAGGCGAGATGACAATGCGACCAGAGTGCGGTTCAGCCGCCAGGAGGCCCGCATACTTTTTTTCCCTTTTCAGGACCCCACTTTCGGGCAGCCCCTTCAGAAGAGATCGGATAACCGGACTCATTATGGAGGGGGCACCAAGGAGGCAAGAGGCTTTTGCACACAAGGGAGTACTCAGGTGGTCTTCTTCAATGATCGTTATACCTGTTCTTACATACCCGCATGTAGCCTGTTGGAAATATGCCCTAGAGGCAATAATAAATTAGTTATTATTATATTTCCTTGTTCATGACAATCATTTATTATCCATGCTATAATTGTATTGATAGGAAACTCAGATACATGTGTGGATACATAGACAACACCATGTCCTTAGTAAGCCTCTAGTTGACTAGCTCGTTGATCAATAGATGGTTACGGTTTCCTGACCATGGACATTGGATGTCGTTGATAACAGGATCACATCATTAGGAGAATGATGTGATGGACAAGACCCAATCCTAAGCCTAGCACAAAGATTGTGTAGTTCGTATGCTAAGCTTTTCTAATGTCAAGTATCATTTCCTTAGACCATGAGATTGTGCAACTCCCGGATACCGTAGGAATTCTTTGGGTGTACCAAACGTCACAACATAACTGGGTGGCTATAAAGGTGCACTACAGGTATCTCCGAAAGTGTCTGTTGGGTTGGCATGAATCGAGACTGGGATTTGTCATTCTATATGACGGAGAGGTATCTCTGGGCCCACTCGGTAGGACATCATCATAATGTGCACAATGTGATCAAAGAGTTGATCGCGGAATGATGTGTTACAGAACGAGTAAAGAGACTTACCGGTAACGAGATTGAACAAGGTATCGGTATACCGACGATCGAATATCGGGCAAGTACAATACCGTTAGACAAAGGGAATTGTATACGGGATCGATTGAGTCCTTGACATCGTGGTTCATCTGATGAGATCATCGTGGAACATGTGGGAGCCAACATGGGTATCCAGATCCCGCTGTTGGTTATTGACCGGAGAACGTCTCGGTCATGTCTGCATGGTTCCCGAACCCGTAGGGTCTACACACTTAAGGTTCGATGACGCTAGGGTTATAAAGGAAGTTTGTATGTGGTTACCTAATGTTGTCCGGAGTCCCGGATGAGATCCCGGATGTCATGAGGAGTTCCGGAATGGTCCGGAGGTAAAGATTTATATATGGAAAGTTGTTGTTCGGGTTCCGGGAAAAGTTCGGGTTTTTCCGGTATTGTACCGGGAAGCTTCCAGAAGGTTCCGGGGGATTCCGGAGGGGGCCCGGAGGTCCGGAAATTGTTCCACCACGTCCAATACAGTAGCATGGGATGTAGGGGCGCCCTCGCCTTAATGGGCCAGGGGCACCAGCCCCCCAAGGCCCATGCGCATGGGAGGGGGGAAACCCTAAGGGGGAGGGCCTCCACTTGACTTGGGAGGCACTCCTCCCCCTTGGCCGCCGCCCCCAACCCTAGATGAAATCTAGGGGGGGCGTCCCCCTCTCCCCCCACCTATAAATAGTGGAGGGGTGGGAGGGCAGCCGCACCCAAGTTCTGGCGCAGCCCTCCCCCTCTCCCAAGTACTCCTCCTCTCCCGCGGTGCTTGGCGAAGCCCTGCAGAATTGCCACGCTCCACCACCACCACCACGCCGTCGTGCTGCTGCTGGATGGATTCTTCCCCAACCTCTCCCTCTCTCCTTGCTGGATCAAGGCATGGGAGACGTCACCGGGCTGCATGTGTGTTGAACGCGGAGGTGCCGTCTGTTCGGCACTAGGATCATCGGTGATTTGGATCACGACGAGTACGACTCCATCAACCCCGTTCACTTGAACACTTCCGCTTAGCAATCTACAAGGGTATGTAGATGCACTCTCCTTCCCCTCGTTGTTGTTTTCTCCATAGATAGATCTTGGTGACACGTAGGAAAATTTTGAATTTCTGCTACGCTCTCCAACAGTGGTATCAGAGCCAGGTTTATTACGTAGATTCTTTGCACGAGTAGAATACAAAGTAGTTGTGGGCGTTGATTTTGTTCAATATGATTACCGTTACTAGTCCAATCTTGTTTCGACGGTATTGTGGGATGAAGCGGCCCGGACCGACCTTACACGTACACTTACGTGAGACTGGTTCCACCGACTGACATGCACTTGGTGCATAAGGTGGCTAGCGGGTGCCAGTCTCTCCCACTTTAGTCGGAACGGATTTGATGAAAAGGGTCCTTATGAAGGGTAAATAGAAATTGGCATATCACATTGTGGTTTTGCGTAGGTAAGAAACGTTCTTGCTAGAAACCCATAGCAGCCACGTAAAACATGCAAACAATAATTAGAGGACGTCTAACTTGTTTTGCAGGGTATACTATGTGATGTGATATGGCCAAGAAGAATGTGATGAATGATATGTGATGTATGCGATTGATCATGTTCTTGTAATAGGAATCACGACTTGCATGTCGATGAGTATGACAACCGACTTGCATGCTTTATTGCTTTATTTATTGTATGACCTGCGTGTCATTGAACAAACGCCATGTAATTACTTTAATTTATTGCTAACCGGTAGCCATAGTAGTAGAAGTAATAGTTGGCGAGATAACTTCATGAAGACATGATGATGGAGATCATGATGATGGAGATCATGGTGTCATGCCGGTGACGATGATGATCATGGAGCCCCGAAGATGGAGATCAAAAGGAGCAAAATGATATTGGCCATATCATGTCACTATTTGATTGCATGTGATGTTTATCATGTTTATGCATCTTATTTGCTTAGAACGACGGTAGTAAATAAGATGATCCCTCATTAAAATTTCAAGAAAGTGTTCCCCCTAACTGTGCACCATTGCAAAAGTTCGTCGTTTCGAAGCACCACGTGATGATCGGGTGTGATAGATTCTTACGTTCACATACAACGGGTGTAAGCTAGATTTACACACGTGAAACACTTAGGTTAACTTGACGAGCCTAGCATGTACAGACATGGCCTCGGAACACACGAGACCGAAAGGTCGAGCATGAGTCGTATGGTGGATACGATCAACATGAAGATGTTCACCGATGATGACTAGTCCGTCTCACGTGATGATCGGACACGGCCTAGTTGACTCGGATCATGTGATCACTTAGATGACTAGAGGCATGTCTATCTGAGTGGGAGTTCATTAGATGAACTTAATTATCCTGAACATAGTCAAAACCCTTTGCAAATTATGTCATAGCTCGCGCGTTAGTTCTACTGTTTTAGATATGTTCCTAGAGAAAATATAGTTGAAAGTTGACACTAGCGATTATGCGATCAGTAGAAAGCTTATGTCCTTAATGCACCGCTCAGTGTGCAGAACCCCAAAACATCGTCAGTGGATGTTGCAAACATCGGACATACACGTTTTGATAACTACATGATAGTTCAGTTAAACGGTGTAGAGTTGAGGCACCAAAGACGTTTTTGAAATGTCGTGGAACATATGAGATGTTTCGAGGGCTAAAATTGGGATTTTAGGCTCGTGCCCACGTCAAGAGGTATAAGACCTCCGACGATTTTCTTAGCCTGCAAACTAAGGGAGAAAAGCTCTCAGATTGTCTGAGTGTAACAATCACTTGA
This sequence comes from Triticum aestivum, assembly GCF_018294505.1. Lineage (NCBI taxonomy): Eukaryota > Viridiplantae > Streptophyta > Magnoliopsida > Poales > Poaceae > Triticum > Triticum aestivum. The sequence continues at coordinate 79,806,165 of NC_057801.1, read as the reverse complement.
ATCGAGTGGGAGTTGATCTTCCAGATGAGATAGTGATGTTTCTCCAAAGTCATTGCCACCAAGCTGCTAGAGCTTCATGATGAACTATAACAAATCAGGGATAGATATGATGATCCTTGAGATATTCACGATGTTTGACACCGCGAAAGTAGAAATCAAGAAGGAGCATCAATTGTTGATGGTTAGTGAAACCACTAGTTCCAAGAAGGGCAAGGGCAAGAAGGGGCACTTCATGAAACGGCAAATCAGTTGCTGCTCTAGTGAAGAAACCCAAGGTTGAACCCAAACCCGAGACTAAGTGCTTCTGTAATAAGGGGAGCAGCCACTGGAGCAGAATTACCCTAGATACTTGGTAGATAAGAAGGCTGGCAAGGTCAATAGAAGTATGTTGGATATACATTATGTTAATGTGTACTTTACTAGTACTCCTAGTAGCACCAGGGTATTAGATACCGGTTCGCTTGCTAAGTGTTAGTAACTCGAAATAAAAGCTACGGAATAAATGGAGACTAGCTAAAGGTGAGCTGACGATATGTGTTGGAAATGTTTCCAAGGTTGATGTGATCAAACATCGCACGCTCCCTCTACCATCAAGATTAGTATTAAACCTGAATAATTGTCATTTGGTGTTTGCGTTGAGCATAGACATGATTGGATTATGTCTATCGCAATACGATTATTCATTTAAGGAGAATAATGGTTACTCTATTTGAATAATACCTTCAATGGTCTTGCACCTAAAATGAATGGTTTATTGAATCTCGATTGTAGTGATACACATTTTCATGCCAAAAGATAAAAGATAGTAATGATAGTACCATTTACTTGTGGCACTACCATGTAAGTCATATTGGTATAAAACGCATGAAGAAGCTCCATGTTGATGGATCTTTGGACTCACTCGTTTTTGAAAGGTTTGAGACATGCGAACCATGTCTATTGGTGTATACGCATGAAGAAACTCCATGCAGATGGACCGTTTGGACTCACTTGATTTTGAATCACTTGAGACATGCAAATCATACCACATGGGCAAGATGACTGAAAGCCTCGTTTTCAGTAAAATGGAACAAGAAAGCAACTTGTTGGAAGTAACACATTTTGATGTGTGCAGTCCAATGAGTGCTGAGGCATGCAGTGAATATCGTTATGTTCTTACTTCACAGATGATTCGAGTAGATGTTGAGTATATTTACTTGATGAAACACAAGTCTGAATTATTGAATAGTTCAAGTAATTTCAGAGTGAAGTTGAAGATCATTGTGACAAGAGGATAAAATGTCTATGATATGATCATAGAGATGAGTATCTGAGTTACGAGCTTTGGCACACAATTAAGACATTGTGGAAATTGTTTCACAACTAACACCGCTTGGAACACCATAGTGTGATGGTGTGTCCGAACATCATAGATGAACCCTATTGGATATGGGGCATACCATGATGTCTCTTATCGAATTACCACTATCGTTCATGGGTTAGGCATTAGAGACAACCGCACTCACTTTAATAGGGCACCACGTAATTCCGTTGAGACGACACCGTTTGAACTATGGTTTGGAGAAACCTAAGTTGTCGTTTCTTAAAAGTTTGGGGCTGCGATGCTTATGTGAAAAAGTTTCAGGTTGATGAGCTCGAACCCAAAGCAGATAAAAATGCATCTTCATAGGACACCCAAAACAGTTGGGTATACCTCCTATCTCAGATCCGGAAGCAAAAGTAATTGTTTCTAGAAATGGGTCCTTTCTCGAGGAAAAGTTTCTCTCGAAGGAATTGAGTGGGAGGATGGTGGAGACTTGATGAGGTTATGTAACCATCACTTCAACCAGTGTGTAGCAGGGCACAGGAAGTTGTTCCTGTAGCACCTACACCAATTGAAGTAGAAGCTTATGATAGTGATCATGAAACTTCGGATCAAGTCACTACCGTACCTCGTAGGGTGACAAGGATGCGTACTACTTCAGAGTGGTATAGTAATCCTGTCTTGAAGGTCATGTTGCTAGACAACAATGAACCTACAAGCTATGGAGAAGCAATGGTAGGCCCATATTCCAACAAATGGTTAGAAGCCATGAAATCCGAGATAGGATCCATGTATCAGAACAAAGCATGGACTTGGTGGACTTGCCCGATGATCGGCAAGCCATTGAGGTAAATGGATCTTTAAGAAGAAGACGGACGTGGACGGTAATGTCACCGTCTATGAAGCTCGACTTGTGGCGAAGAGTTTTTCACAAGTTCAAGGAGTTGACTACGATGAGATTTTCTCATCTGTAGCGATGCTTAAGTCCGTTGGAATCATGTTAGCATTAGCTGCATTTATGAAATCTGGCAGATGGATGTCAAAACGAGTTTCCTTACCAGTCTTCGTAAGGAAAGGTTGTATGTGATACAATCAGAAAGTTTTTGTCGATCCTAAGGATGCTAAAAGGTATGCTGGCTCCAGCAATCCTTCTAAGGACTGGAGTAAGCATCTCGGAGTTGGAATGTACACTTTGATGAGATGATCAAAGATTTTGGGTTTATACAAAGTTTATCAGAAACTTGTATTTCCAAAGAAGTGAGTGGGAGCACTATAGAATTTCTAATGAGTATATGTTATTGACATATTGTTGATCAAAAATGATGTAGAATTTCTGGAAAGCATATAGGGTTGTTTGAAAGGTGTTTTTCAATTGAAAACCTAGAATAAAGCTGCTTGAACATTGAGCATCAAGATCTATGAGGATAGATCAAAAACACTAAATGGTACTTTCAAATGAGCACATACCTTGACATGCTCTTGAAGGTGTTCAAGATGGATCAGTCAAGAAGGAGTTCTTGCCTGAGTTGTAAGGTATGAAGTTAAGAGTTAAAGCTCGACCACGGCAGAAGAGAGACAAAGGACGAAGGTCGTCCCCTATGTTTCAGACGTAGGCTCTATAGTATGCTATGCTGTGTACCGCACCAGAAGTGTGCCTTGCCATGAGTCAGTCAAGGGGTACAAGAATGATCCAGGAATGGATCATTGGACAGTGGTCAAAATTGTCCTTGGAGTAAATAAGGACATGTTTCTCAATTATGGAGGTGATAAAGAGTTCGGCGTAAAGGGTTACGTCAATGCAAGCTTTAACACCTATCCGAATGACTCTGAGTAGCAAAACGGATACGTATAGTGGAGCAACCATTTGGAATAGCTCCAAGTGGAGCGTGGAAGCAGCATTTACAATATGACCTAGAGATTTGCGAAGTACATACGGATCTGAATGTTGCAGACCTGTTGACTAAAACCTCTCTCACAAGCAAAACATGATCAAACCCAAGAACTCATTGAGTCTTAATCACATGATGATGTGAACTAGTTTAGCGACACTAGTAAACTCTTTGGATGTTGGTCACATGGCGATGTGACCTATCAGTGTTAATCATGTGGCGATGTGAACTAGATTATTGACTCTAGTGCAAGTGGGAGACTGTTGGAAATATGCCCTAGAGGCAATAATAAATTAGTTATTATTATATTTCCTTGTTCATGATAATCGTTTGTTATCCATGCTATAGTTGTATTGATAGGAAACTCAGATACATGTGTGGATACATAGAGAACACCATGTCCCTAGCAAGCCTCTAGTTGACTAGCTCGTTGATCAATAGATGGTTACGGTTTCCTGACCATGGACATTGGATGTCGTTGATAACGGGATCACATCATTAGGAGAATGATGTGATGGACAAGACCCAATCCTAAGCCTAGCACAAAGATCGTGTAGTTCGTATGCTAAGCTTTTCTAATGTCAAGTATCATTTCCTTAGACCATGAGATTGTGCAACTCCCGAATACTGTAGGAATGCTTTGGGTGTACCAAACGTCACAACGTAACTGGGTGGCTATAAAGGTGCACTATAGGTATCTCCGAAAGTGTCTGTTGGGTTGGCATGAATCGAGACTGGGATTTGTCACTCCGTGTGACGGAGAGGTATCTCTGGGCCCACTTGGTAGGACATCATCATAATGTGCACAATGTGATCAAAGAGTTGATCGCAGGATGATGTGTTACAGAACGAGTAAAGAGACTTACCGGTAACGAGATTGAACAAGGTATCGGTATACCGACGATCGAATCTCTCACAAGTACAATACCGTTAGACAAAGGGAATTGTATACGGGATCGATTGAGTCCTTGACATCGTGGTTCATCCGATGAGATCATCGTGGAACATGTGGGACCCAACATGGGTATCCAGATCCCGTTGTTGGTTATTGACCGGAGAACGTCTCGGTCATGTCTGCATGGTTCCCGAACCCGTAGGGTCTACACACTTAAGGTTCGATGACGCTAGGGTTATAAAGGAAGTTTGTATGTGGTTACCGAATGTTGTTCGGAGTCCCGGATGAGATCCCAGACATCACGAGGAGTTCCGGAATGGTCCGTAGGTAAAGATTTATATATGGAAAGTTGTTGTTCGGGTTCCGGGAAAAGTTTGGGTTTTTCCGGTATTGTACCGGGAAGCTTCTAGAAGGTTCCGGAGGGGTCCGGGGGTCCGGAAATTGTTCCCCCACGTCCAATACAGCAGCATGGGATGTAGGGGGGCACCATAGCCTTAATGGCCCGGGGGCACCAGCCCCCCAAGGCCCATGCGCATGGGAAGGGGGAAACCCTAAGGGGGAGGGCCTCCACTTGACTTGGGAGGCACTCCTCCCCCCTTGGCCGCCGCCCCCAACCCTAGATGAAATCTAGGGGGGCGGCCCCCTCTCCCCCCCACCTATAAATAGTGGAGGGGTGGGAGGGCAGCCGCACCCAAGTTCTGGCGCAGCCCTCCCCCTCTCCCAAGTACTACTCCTCTCCCGCGGTGCTTGGCGAAGCCCTGCAGGATTGCCACGCTCCTCCACCACCACCACGCCATCATGCTGCTGCTGGACGGATTCTTCCCCAACCTCTCCCTCTCTCCTTGCGGGATCAAGGCATGGGAGACGTCACCGAGCTGCATGTGTGTTGAACGCGGAGGTGCCGTCCGTTTGGCACTAGGATCATCGGTGATTTGGATCATGACGAGTATGACTCCATCAACCCCGTTGACTTGAACGCTTCCGCTTAGCGATCTACAAGGGTATGTAGATGCACTCTCCTTCCCCTCGTTGCTGTTTTCTCCATAGATAGATCTTGGTGACACGTAGGAAAATTTTGAATTTCAGCTATGTTCTCCAACATAGCCTGCTCTTGGATAGGATATGACAAATAGTCGTATTTTTTCTGCTTAACACGTCAATTGTACACCTACGTTTTGCCGTATTGTCCAAATAAATTGGAAGTAGTACGTAGCGTCAGCTTCTTATTACTATCCTCATATTTTATGTTGAATATTTATTCAATATTGCATCCGTACGTTTTGGTACGGTCAGTTTGCCAGGGGCTTCTTATCGAGCCCCATACTATGGCAAGGAAAGTCCGAACACTTTCAATAGTGCGGCACCCCGAACTTATAGCATTATATTCAGCTCCGAATCATGTCTTGGGTCAATAGTTGGGTTAGCCCGGATCCCTTGTTTTGGTACCTTACATTCCGTTCTATCGGCTAAGGTAGCGCAGGGAGAACTACTGCGATTGTGTCCCGGTTCTTCCGGACGAGCACCTCAGTAGAGAAAGCCGAAAACTGACCGTCATGATGCGGTGAGAGCTGTTTGCTGTTTGCGAGGTACTAAAATCCCTAAAGATTTTTTCCGCTTGAGGCGAGGAATCGGCATTGCCTGATTTAGGCGTGCATAACGCCCCAGTTCGGCCTTCCGAATACTAGGGGCTTCGCTGAAATTTAAAATTATAGACTTCTATGGCCAAGTGAGAGTTATAAAGCCGAATAGTTTGATTGCCTCGTTCACTGCGCTAAACACCTCCTTAAAGGACCAAAATTCTAGATAAAGAGTGTTTTGGTTTCCATGAACACCCCAGTACTATCTACAAGGGGCGGAAGCCGACGACTGGCCTACTTTTAGATTTTGATAAACGGCCGCAGAGAAGGTAATATTTTAAATCAAAAACAAAGTGTTATATAGCACAAATACAACCGTTCTCATATCACATGAACGCCATGAGTACATTCACTCAAAAAATATGTTCTTAGGACATTCATTCGCCACAAGACGAGCGCCTTTCATAACACCATCATAATATTTCTCGGGGCAGCGATGCTCCTTGCCCTCCAGGGGTCCATCCTTCACGAGCTTCTCAGCATCCAGCTTGCCCCAATGCACCTTCGCGCGGGCAAAGGCCCGTCGGGCACCCTCAATACATACGGACTGCTTGATAACTTCTAGCCGTGGACAGGCATGCACCATCCGCTTCACCAGGCCAAAGTAGCTGCTGGGTCGGGGCTCGCCAGTCCACATCCGGACAATGAGGTCCCCCATGGCCTGTTCGGCCGCATTGTGGAGTTCGACCAGCTGCTTCAGTTGGTCACTCAGAGGCATCGGGTGTTCAGCCCCAGTATATTGGGACCAGAATAGCTTCTCCGTAGAGCTCCCCTCTTCAGCGCGACAGAACTCCGTAGCATCCGAAATGCTGCATGGCAGATCTGCGAATGCCCCTGGAGAGCTTCGAATTCGTGTAAGTAAAAGAAATGACTCCTCCACATGCTTGCTTTGCATAAAGAACGCCTTACCCTCCGCTATCTTCTTGGCCGACTCGATTTCCTGGAGGGCCTTTTCGGCTTCGGCCTTGGCGTTGGCCGCGCTTAGGCCTTTGCAAGATCAGACGCTTGCGTCTTGTAGTCATGCTCCAGGGAGCCGAACTTCTGGCCGAGCTCCTGGAGCTCCTGCTGTACCTCTCCCACCCGAGCATCTTGCTTCTCTCGCTCGGTGCGCTCAGTATCCGCCTTGGCTTCGCCGTAGATAGCGCTTCCTCCAGGGCCGCCACTTCGGTCGCGGTCCCTATCAAAAGCCATGATGCTTTTTCTTAGCATCACCAACTTTTTATCCTCTATACGACATATGGACGGGATTTTTCTCACCTCTGTTCGCCTCGAGCTGCTTCTTCACGAGGCCGAGCTCTTCTTCGGCCTGCCCCAGTTCGCGCTTGAGTCCGGCAACCTCAGCCGTGCACGCAGCGGCGGTTAGCAGCAGTGCCTGTTTGATTCATACAGTCAAATACTATTAGCTTCCTGCTATTTTTTAGTTGACCCTCTGTTTGGTTTTTCTTTCCGAACACCAACTAGAGCATCAGGGGCTACTATCTATTGGGTGATATTTTCTCACACTTTCTTTACCCCAAAGTCTGTTAGCAGGCTGGTGCAGGCTTCGGTCAATCCGCTCTTGGCGGACCGAACCTTCTCAATCACCGTACCCATAAGTGTACGGCTTGATGGAAGCGCCTCGAAGCACTTCCAACAAATTATCCGATGCCTCCGGCTGGGCGGAGGTCATCGGCATGGCCGGCTCGCCCTCCTTCGCGAGGGACTGCTTACCGGAATCCGGAACCTTTGTAGGCTCCGGCGCAGTAACCGGCCGAGAGCTAGACTTGCTATGGCTCCCGTCAGCATAATCCATGGGGTTCTCATCCCCCATGTGTCCGGCGCCCGAGATTTTGCCTTGAGGCGTCTCCGGAACCGTCGCCTCCTGCTCTGACATCCTCCAAGACAACACCTCAGTGTCATCCACGGGTCACGGAGAGGTCGCCGTCGAGAGCAAATTCATCTCAGACTCATTCGGAGACTCCTCCGAAGAGGACTCCTCGAGATTGGACCTGGCCGGACTGCATATACGTGTTCGGCGTCATTACAAACCATGAGGTCAAAAGCCATACGGAAAATATTATGGAATGCGGATAATTACGACCTCGCCCGGGGTTTTCCCCTGGGCAGCCACTCCTCGTCACTAAAAGCGGCGGTAGTGGATTGATCTGGAAGGGATGCCTTGGCCTTCTTCGGTGTCCTGGCCTCCCCCGATGGGGCGGCCTTCCTTTTCTTCTCCTCCCTAGCACGGGGAGGAGGCATTTCTTCATGTCCTCCCCTGTCTTCGGGGGGAGAATCTTCCTCGTCGTCTTCAGATGACGACTCTATCACGGCCCAGCGTCGGTGACCTTTTCTGGTCCCCGTGGCCACCTTCTTGGACCCTTCGGCCCCCTCGGTTGAGGCGGCCTTCTTCTTCTTCCTCTCCTCCCCTTCGTGGGAGGAGTGCGCCTCGTCCACTTCTGATGAGGCGTCGGGTGTGGCCTCATGCCGAAGGCCCCTTCGGGTCCCCGTGGCCTTCTTTTCGGCCTTTTTCTCCGGCACCTTGTAAGGCACCGGAACCAGCATCTCCGCCAGGAGTGTGGTTATTGGGTCCTCAGGCAATGGAGCCGGGCAGTCGATCTGCTCTGCCGTCTCCACCCACTCCTGTTCGGTTAGCAAGGTGACTTTAAAATCCTCCCCCGAATGTACTAAGGGAACGTCTCGTAAATAGTCAAGGGACTTACCGGACTGGCAAGGCGTGTTGCGCTGAGCCCCCGGTCCTCCGAAAGGGGAGGAGGGACTTTGCCGGTCTTGAACAAAACCTTCTAGATTTCTTTGTGCATTGTGTCGAAGAGCTCTAGCAGCATCTGGTGTTCGGCCAGGTCGAACTCCCACATATCAAACGCCCGTCTTTGACACGGGAGAATCCGATGAATGAGCATGACCTGGACCACGTTGACAAGCTTGATCTTCTTGTCCCTCATACTTCTGAGGCAGGTCTCGAGTCCGGTCAGCTCTGTGGGTTCACCCCAGGCCAGGCCCTTCTTCTCCCAGGAGGTGAGCAGCGTGGGGATTCCGGATCTGAATTTGGGGGTTGCCACCCAGTTGCCGTCGCGCGGCTCGGTGATGTAGAACCACCCTGATTGCCACCCCTTTATGGACTCCACGAAGGAGCCATCGAGCCATGTAACATTGGGCATTTTGCCCACCATGGCACCTCCGCATTCTATCTGTTGGCCGCTCACGATCTTCGGCTTCACGCAGAAGATTGTCAACCACAAGCCAAAGTGAGGCTTGATGCGGAGGAAGGCCTCGCACACGACGATGAACGCCGAGATGTTGAGGACGAAATTCGGAGCCAGATCGTGAAAATCTAGCCCGTAGTAGTACATGAGCCCATGGACAAAAGGGTGGAGTGGAAACCCCTAGTCCACGGATGAAATGAGGGAGAAATATTACTCTCTCCCGAGACTTCGGCGTAGCGGTAATTTGTCCCTCTGTTGGAAGCCTGTGCGCGATATTAGCAACCAGGTATTCGGCTTACCGAAGCTTGGTGATGTTATCCTTTGTGACAGAGGAGGCCATCCACTTGCCTCCTGCTCCGGACATGCTGCGGTCCTATGGAGAAGGTGAGAACTTGGGCGCTGGAGCTCGAGGGTGCGAGAGCGGATGAGCAAAGGAGGAAGAAGGCGTGGGTGAAAATGGGTGATCTCTGCCCCTTTATAAAGGCGATGTGAATGTGCGCCTCCCCACTTGCCTCTCGAAATCTCTTATTTTTTCAGGCGCCTCAATTAATGGCGCTGGTTGGGTTACCCATACCCGCATTGATGGAGATCCCGCGATAAGGGGACACGATCTCTGCTTTGACAAGACGTGCCAAAGAAACTGCCTCGCGATGTGTGCGGAAGCAGGTTGTAGAAAATGGTTCGAATAAAAACCGGACCATGGCGTGATGTCACTTTTCGAAGAATTGTCAGCAGATTAGATTTGTGGATTATTATTCTCTCTACGGTGGTATATGGAATGTTATCTTGCAGAGCCGGACACGGTCCTTGTGTTCGGAACTAATTTTGGAGTATTCGGAGATGGAACCCGCCTCGCAATGCCGAAGACAATCTACGCGCCGGACTCATCGTCATTGAAGCCTGGTTCAGGGGCTACTAAGGGAGTCCTGGATAAGGGGGTATCCGGACAGCCGGACTATATATTTTGGCCGGACTGTTGGACTATGAAGATACAAGATAGAAGACTTCGTCCCGTGTCCGGATGGGACTCTCCTTGGCGTGGAAGGCAAGCTTGGCGATTTGGATGTAGATCTCCTCCTCTGTAAACCGACCCTGTGTAACCCTAGCCCCCTCCGGTGTCTATATAAACCGGAGGGTTTAGTCCGTAGGACACATCAACGATCATACCATAGGCTAGCTTCTAGGGTTTAGCCTATCTGATCACGTGGTAGATCAACTCTTGTAATACTCATATCATCAAGATCAATCAAGCAGGAAGTAGGGTATTACCTCCATCGAGAGGGCCCGAACCTAGGTAAACATCGTGTCCCCAGCCTCCTGTTACCATTAGCCTTAGACGCACAGTTTGGGACCCCCTACCCGAGATCCGCCGGTTTTGACACCGACAGTGACCCCTTGACCCGTGACCGTTGGCAGAGACACGTCGCATCCTGGCTATTGATCCAGCATTTGATGGCAGCCTTAGTTTCCCACGCTCGTGTACACACTTTGATGGGCTCATTAATTCCACCCGGTGAAACCACTCAAAGAAATTAAAAACCACGTCGCACTTGGGCTATTTAAGCCACACCTATCGTCTTCCTCTCCCTCCTCATCCATACCCCATCCTATCCCCTCCCATCTGCCCTCCTTCTTCCTTCTTCTCCACAAATCAAACCCGATCGAGCCACCATGCAGTTCACCGGGGCTACCTACCATGTGCCGCCCACCTTTCCCGAGAGGCTCTACCCTGCCGGAGTCCGGGTGGAGAACACCCTACGGGTGTGGGCGATCTCGAGGTGGAGGGGGGCAAGGGGGCTGACCGAGTTCTTCCTCTCCTCCGGCTACTGCCACCTCCCGAGGGGCTCTCCGGTCATGCTTCGAGTCAAAGAGGTCAGTAACAATGGCCATGCTATCGGGCTCATCGTGAGGTTCACCAACCCCTTCGACGCCTACTACCTCCTCGGCCGTGTTTTTGGTGTGGATGCGAGTTCATTGCATTCACCATGTACAACATCTTCACCGACTTTGACAACGCCTTCCCCGCCGGTGAGCACATGCACACCCTCCCGTACCCCACTGACGACGACGAGTGAAGGAGTTGGCCATGGATCAAGTCGGTGATGTTTTATCTTATCTAGGGTGTCGTTCTATTATTGTCGTGGTGGGTTGATCTATGAACTTTCTATATAAGTTGTAATGGTACTATGTATGTCATGCTTGGGACCCGTTTATGCTACTATCTATCTATCTCATGCAATGCTACTACTTATGCTACTATATTGTGATGTGTTCTATCTGTTTTTTTCTATCTAGTTGATATTGGTCAGTTGCTATATATCGTGCTTGATGTTCTATCTAGTTGATCTATGTGTTACTAATAAAACGGGGTAGATTCCACTATGGACATGCAAGTGTATGGGTACCCAAGTTTTTTTGCAAAAAAACCATATCTTGGTGTGCTGCATGTGTGCATGCATGTATCTAGGCTCTGGCTAATAGGGTCACCCTAGCTAGTAGGTGTAGGGTGCAAATTTTTGTGCAACCATGGACATGCAACTAATACAAATAATTTGGGTTTCATGGAACCATAGACATGCATAAAAAGAATCACAAAACAATAGTGGGCAAGCAACAAATATGTAAAGAAAAACAAACAAGTACAATACATACGACCCAACATTTATTCGACAGAAAAATTTGGTTAAAGAACAAAAAGTAAAGAAGTATATGGTTGTTAAAGGTTTATTTGCCGAAGCAACATTTTATTGTGGGGTTTTAGTCGAAGCATTTTTTCTAAACATGGGTGCCTCTATGCTATAAAACTGGCCTGGTGCCCCTACACGGGTGGGCTTGTCTCAATTTGGGCCTGGTTATTTTCTCATGGCCCAACATCTTTTTGGCAGCAAGATTTGTTTTTCTGAATTTGGGGGTTGTGCACTCTATTAACTGAAGAACAAGAACAAAGCATAACACTGAATATTTCCACTTGGATGTAGTTACAAGAACTTGGCATGGCGCACATATCGCATCCTATGCCCTGACAGACCTAAATCCCCCCTCTAATGATGGATGAATAGCAAGTAAAACATAAATAGAGCAACGACACAACAATAAAAAAACCTGCCATGATATTTTCTTGTTTATGCAAATTGATCATCTCCATTTGATTTTTCTTGAACTTCTTCAGTTTCTCGGTCAGTTGAGACTCCAAGTGCGGTTCATCATGGGTAGCATTGCGTGCATAGCTTGCCATCGGCACGACTCTGCCCGCCCCTTTGCCCGAGCTCTCCATCTACGGCACCCCACCCAAATTGAGCTCCCAGGTTGCGGCCCGCTCGAATCAACATAGCCCTCAAACCGAATCCTCTCAACATAATCATCCATCCACTTGAAATGTGTGCATTTCTTCAGGATCTGAAAACAACAATATGAACCCTAATTCAAAATTCGATGGGAAAAAACAAAATATGGAGAAATCAGAGCAAACGGCACTGAAAGTACGGGCTAAGGACTAAGATCTAACCTTGCCATCCCTTCCTACCTTTGATTTGCTCAAGCACTTCACAAATTCCCGCCCAAGATTTCCATTCTCATCAGTCCTACCGTTTCAGAGGCTTTGGGCGTGGGCATGACGGGCACCTTGTGAGTGGCACAGGACCATACTGACGCCTTTTTGAGTGTGTGGTGGAGGAGGTGGACATCTGGACTAGGTCGCTGGAGAAGAGGAAGAATGGGGAAAGGGGAAGCAATGGGCGGCAGTGGGCAGACGGGCACGGGCGAAGGGGTGAAGAGGTGGGTCCCGACGGCGGGCGGACGGGCACGGGCGAAGAGGTGGGTCCCGTGCTTACTGGACAAGTGTTGGGTCCCACGCTTACGTGGACAAGTTGTGGGTCCAGCCCATAACAGCTAATGAGGGCATCAGTCCAGCTTAAGGGCCATGTCGTGTCTGGGCTATTTACTCGCTCAAAAGTGTCGCACCAAAGCCATTCCATCGAACAATGTCCCACTCCTTCCAATTCCCACGAAAGATGACGGGTACCCGAAACTGACATGAGGTCGGTTAATAGATGTGAGTGGATCGAAAAGTGTGAAACAATAGATGCGAGGAGACACACGTGGAGATGATACGAACAAGCGGCAGCAACCGTCCCTGCGTCCGTGGTGGCTCGCATGAAAATGAGGCCGGTCAGCGTCCGTGGTGGCTCGCGTGAAAAAGAGGCCGGTCAGCGCATCATGGCGGTGGGCGGCGGTGCATGCAGGTAGGCTAGCTACGTGCATGCGTGCAGGCTAGCTGGACATGTCGTGCATGCATAACAGGCTTCTGTCGCTGCAGCGCGCGCACGACCCAATTCTAACCACGGCCCAACGGGCTAACCATGGCACCGTCCGCCGCGATCCCACTCATCAGGTCCAACGGGTGACACAGTCAGCGCGGCCCCACTCGTCAGAGTTAATGGTCAAAGCACTGACCCGACAGCATCCATCGTTTGTGACCAGTTCTGAGGGTTTTGGGCAAGGGAGTGGGGAAAAGTGAGCAAAAGTTAAGAGCGTGGGGATGAATGAGTAGAACTAATGAAACAGGGGCACAGAAATAAAAATCCCTATGATATAAACCCCAACTTTTTATCCTTGATGGCAACAATACAATACATACCTTGCTGCCCCAACTGTCACTGGGAAAGGACACCACAAGATTGAGCCCAAAGCTAAGCACTTTTCCTATTGCAAGAAAGATCAATCTAGTAGGCCAAACTAAACCGATAATTCGAAGAGACTTGCAAAGGTATCAAATAATGCATATAAGAATTCAGAGAAGAACCAAATAATATTCATAGATAATCAAGTTCATAAATCCGAAATTCATCGGATCTCGGCAAACACACTGCAAAATAGTATTACATCGAATAGATCTCCAAGAACTTCGAGGAGAACTTTGTATTGAGAATCAAAGAGAGAGAAGAAGCCATCTATCTAATAACTATGGACCCGAAGGTCCGTGGTAAACTACTCACGCTTCATCGGAGAGGCAATGGTGTTGATGTAGAAGCCCTCCGTGATCAATTCCCCCTCCGGCAGATCGCCGGAAAAGGCCCCAAGATGGGATCTCACGGGTACAGAAGGTTGCGGCGGTGGAAAAGTGGTTTCGTGGCTCTCCCTGATGTTTCTAGGGTATAAGAGTATATATAGGCGAAAGAAGTACGTCGGTGGAGCTACAAGGGGCCCACGAGGGTGGGAGGCGCGCCTACCCCCCCCCCTAGGCGTGCCCTCCTGCCTCGTGGCCACCTTGTAGAGTCCCAGACTTGAACTCCAAGTCTTCTGGATTGATTTTGGTCCAATAAAGATCCTCGCAAAGGTTTCATTCCGTTTGGTCTCCATTTGATATTCCTTTTCTGTAAAACACTAAAGTAGGCAAAAATAGAAACTGACGCTAGGCCTCTGGTTAATAGTTTTGTCCCACAAATAATATAAAAGAGCATATTAAAGCCCATTAGACATCCAAAACAGATAATATAATAGCATGGAACAATCAAAAATTATAGATACGTTGGAGACGTATCACTCGGCACCGCCTATATATGGCGCCTCCATACTCCACCGCCGTGGGGCTGCCGGTGGTGATGACCACCCTAGTGGCCGCTCCCCCGCCTCCCCCTCGGTCCACGGCCTACTCTAGGCGGGGCAGGTCGACTCGTCCCCGGTGACTTCCTCTTGCCGCAGTGCTCGGATCGAGGCGGCAAGACCGGTGGGTAGCCCTGCTCTGCCTATGCCCGCGCAGGCAGAGCTCCGGGTTACTGCCTAGAACCTCGAGCTAGGTACACCGTCCACCCCCGCCACCTCCGCTACATGCTCTTTTTCTGTCTTGGAGTCGGCTCCGCTTGGCCACCTTGCTAAGGTGGCGGCGGACTCGGCCATAGTGTTCCGGGGAGAGGTTGCCCCCCCCCCACTAGAAATCCTCGATGGGCACCTTGCCGAGGCTCGTGCACGCTTGTCGTCCTCCTCGGGCGCCCACCTGGGGCTGCCCCAAGCATCCCGCCTCGCTCGACGGCCCATCCGGTTGAGATCTGCGGCCGCACCTGCTCCCGCATCACCGTCCTCCGTGCCTAGAGCGCCTCACGTGTCTTGGGGTCAAGCAGCCCCCGATGGATGTGTGATGCGGACCCTCTTCTGGAACATCCGCGGTTTCGGCCAAGATGGTCGGCACCGCCAACTAATAGAGTACATGCGAACCGAACGAATTGACATTGTGGCCATTCAAGAAACGATGCGTATGGAATTTTCCTTGTCGGAGCTCGAGCATTTGAGCTCCGACCTATTTGCTTGGCACTGGCTCCCTTCTAGTGGGAGTACGGGCCACTCGAGTCGCATCCACCTAGGGTGAAGGATGCCACCTTTGAGGTGGGAAGCATGGACCGGGGCGAGTTCTTCGTTAGCATGGAGATTTTCGAACGGGCCCTAAACTTCAAATGGGAAATCATTGCGATTTATGGCCCGGCCGACCACCGCCGCTCTGAGGCCTTGCTCGCTGAACTCCGTAGGAAGGTGGCTACCGGTTGTGGTAGGAGGCGACTTCAAACTCATCTGGTCGGAAGAAGAGAAGAGCAATAATTTGGTGAACTTTCCTCGGATGCAGATGTTCAATGACCGCATCGCTGACATGGGGCTTTGCGAGCTCGATCGGGTCGGGGCCAGGTTCACTTGGACAAACCGACAAGTTGAGTCGACTCGCTCCGTCCTTGATAGGGTCTTCGCCTCCCCTGAGTGGGACATTTCCTGCCCCCTAGCCTCGCTCTAGGCAATTACATGGATTGGTTCAGATCGCATCCCCCTCCTCCTCTCTTCGGAGAATGAGCGTCCCCCCTGCTGCCCCGCTTCTGGTTCAAAACTTTCTGGTTGCGGCAGCCGGGATTTACCACCGCGGTGGTCGCCCGGTGGCGTGAGGTGCGTGATGCCCCCCATCGGTCCCTCTCGGCCATCGACAACTAGCAATTCTACGCCAAGCGGTCACAACAATTCATGAAAGCATGGGGGTGCAAACGTAGGCCCAGACATCCGTGAGCGGAAGAAGGTCCTCCTTGAGGACATCTAGGCCCTCAACCTGCATGCTGACGCCGTAGGCCTTTCTGCTGACGAATGGATGCTTAGGTACGATCTGGAAGACCAGCTCACGGTCATCTACATAGACAAGGAGGCGTATTGGCGTTTGCGGGGAACGCATAATTGGGTCCTCCAGGGGGATGCCAATACCGCTTACTTCCATAGGCCATAGCTAATGGCCGACATCACCGTAACTCCATCCCCCTCCTCTGGGACGGAGCGACTCTCCTGCAGTGGCCGGAGGACATCCGGGCCCATGTAGACGGCTTTTACAGAGACCTATTCTCTGCCACCCCTCGGGGAGGTCTTGCCCTTGCGCAAGACATTTGTCCTGCCCATAGTTGCGTCTTGCCTGCGGATAACACGGCCCTCACGGCCTCGTTCTCTGAGGCTGAAGTTTGGGCGGCAATTAAGGGCATGAACCCATCCTCGGCCCCGGCCCGGATGGTCTCCCAGTGAAGTTCTTCGACACTTTCTGGGAGGTGATCAAACCTGAGGTGATGGCCTTATTTCACGAGTTCTTTGTTGGATCCATTGACCTCGCCTAGCTGAACTTTGGGGTAATCACCCTCATCCCCAAAGTGACTGGGGCCTCGGATATATGACAAGTTCGACCGATTATGGTGATTAACGTCATCTTCCACATCCTCGCAAAGGGGTACGCCATTAGGGTGGCCCCTATCATCGATCAGATCACTCACCCTGACAAGTCGGCCTTCATCCCGGGCCGTTATATCCTCGACGGAGTCCTGGTGTTCCACGAAGCACTCCATGAGGTTCACACCAAACATCTCAAGGCAGTCTTCCTGAAACTGGACTTCCACAAGGCTTATGACACAGTTAGTTGGCCCTTCCTTCGGGAATGTCTGCTCCGTAAGGGCTTCGACGATAGGTGGGTGACTGATGTCTACTACACAACCTTCTTCTTGTAGACGTTGTTGGGCCTCCAAGTGCAGAGGTTTGTAGGACAATAGCAAATTTCCCTCAAGTGGATGACCTAAGGTTTATCAATCCGTGGGAGGCATAGGATGAAGATGGTCTCTCTGAAACAACCCTGCAACCAAATAACAAAGAGTCTCTTGTGTCCCCAACACACCAAATACAATGGTAAATTGTATAGGTGCACTAGTTCGGCGAAGAGATGGTGATACAAGTGCAATATGGATGGTAGATAAAGGTTTTTGTAATCTGAAATTATAAAAACAGCAAGGTAACAAGTGGTAAAATTGAGCGTAAACGGTATTGCAATGGTAGAAAACAAGGCCTAAGGTTCATACTTTCACTAGTGCAAGTTCTCTCAACAATAATAACATAACTGGATCATATAAATATCCCTTAACATGCAACAAAAAGTCACTCCAAAGCCACTAATAGCGGAGAACAAACGAAGAGATTATGGTAGGCTACGAAACCGCCTCAAAGTTATCCTTTTTGATCTGTCTATTAAAGAGTCCGTAGTAAAATAACATGAAGCTATTCTTTTCGTTCGATCTATCATAGAGTTCATACTAGAATAACACCTTAAGACACAAATCAACCAAAACCCTAATGTCACCTAGATACTCCATTTTCACCTCAAGTATCTGTGGGCATGATTATACGATATGCATCACACAATCTCAGATTCATCTATTCAACCAACACAAAGTACTTCAAAGAGTGCCCCAGGGTTTCTACCGGAGAGTCAAAATGAAAACGTGTCCCAACCCCTATGCATAGACTCCCTAGGTCACGGAACCTGCAAGTTCATCACCAAAACATACATCAAGTGAATCACGTGAATATCCCATTGTCACCATAGATAAGCACAGCAAGACATACATTAAGTGTTCTCAAATCCTTAAGACTCAATCTGATAAGATAACTTCAAAGGGAAAACTCAATCCATTACAAGAGAGTAGAGGGGGAGAAACATGATAAGATCCAACTATAATAGCAAAGCTCGCGATACATCAAGATCGTGCCAAATCAAGAACACGAGAGAGAGAGAGAGAGAGAGAGATATCAAACACATAGCTACTGGTACATACCCTCAGTCCCGAGGGTGAACTACTCCCTCCTTGTCATGGAGATCGTCAGGATGATGAAGATGGCCACCGGAGGAGGAATCCCCCCTCTGGCAGGGTGCCGGAACAGGGTCCCGATTGGTTTTTGGTGGCTACAGAGGCTTGCGGCGGCGGAACTCCTGATCTATTGTTGTCCTCGGTGTTTTTAGGGTATATGGAGATATATATAGGCGAAATAAGTCGGTCAGGGGAGCCTCGAGGGGCCCACGAGGGTGGCCTCGTGGCCACCTCGAAGCTTCCCTTACATGCACTCCAAGTCCCCTGGATTGCTTCTGTTCCTAAAATAACTTTCCTGAAGGTTTCAATCCGTTTGGACTCCGTTTGATATTCCTTTTCTTCGAAACACTGAAATAGGCAAGAAAACAGCAATATGGGCTGGGCCTCCGGTTAATAGGTTAGTCCCAAAAATAATATAGAAGTGCTTAGTAAAGCCCATAAACATCCAAAATAGATAATATAATAGCATGAGTGCTTCATAAATTATACATACATTGGAGACGTATCAGCATCCCCAAGCTTAATTCCTGCTCGTCCCCGGGTAGGTTAATGATAAAAGAAAGAATTTATGAAGTGTGAATGCTAGCAGGTGCACAAGTTTGATCAATGATAATTTCAGTCACCTTTTCTAGCATCATTATATGTCATAACAGTAGCTCATCTCATAAAACTTTTCATGATCAAGTAACAAGATATTCACATGTTAAAGCATAGACCATAAACTTTCTTGAAAACTAGCAAACTTCATTCTCAGTCATCAAACAATTGCAATTCATCTTATTTTTAGGAAGGGTCTATGTCAGAGCTTTGATTTAGCAAATCCCACATACTCAACTATCATATAGTCTTCCATGATTGCTACCACTCAAGGCATATTTTTAGAACAAATAGCATCCATCAAACACAGAGAAAGATAGGGGCTTAATGTTTCGCCTCCCAACTTACTTATCATATAGATAATTGTCAACAATAATAATTCATGATCAAATATATTTGAATGGCCATATATGCTTAGATATTTCCCCATCACAAGATGCTTGCCAACTAAAGAGTAGGTTGGAATGAGAAGGAATACTACTGACTCTTGCATAAAAGTAAAAGATAGGCCCTTCACAGAGGGAAGCAGGGATTTGCAGAGGTGCCAGAGCTTGATTTTGAAATAGAGATAAATAATTTTGAGAGGTATGCTTTCATTGTCAACATAACAACCAAGAGTTCCCAATATCTTCCATACTACATACATTATAGGCGGTTCCCAAACAGAATGGTAAAGTTTTTACTCCCCCACCACCAACAATCATCAATCCATGGCTTGCCCAAAACAACGGGTGCCTCCAACTAACATCAATCCTGGGGGAGTTTTTGTTTGCAATTATTTTGATTTGATTTTGATCTTTTTGATCATGGGACTGGGCATCCCAGTTACCAGCCATTTTTCTCGTGAATGATGAGCGGAGTCCACTCATCGTGAGAATAACCCACCTAGCATGGAAGATATTGACAACCCCCTAGTCGCTACATGAGCGATTCGGGCATACAAAACAGATTATCATTTGAAGGTTTAGAGTTTGGCACATGCAAATTTACTTGGAATGGCAGGTAAATACCGCATATAGGTAGATATGGTGGACACTCATGGATGAAACTTGGTTCAAGGAATTTGGATGCACAAGCGGTATTCCCGCTTAGTACAGATATTTAGGCTAGCAAAGGATTCTAAATAGCAAGCACCACAGGTTGGAGGATTTATAACAATATAACTTCTATACAAATATACCCAAGCATAACTCATTATGTTGTCTTCCTTGTCCAATTTCAACTAATTTGCTCAAGTTTGAAAATAATTAATGGGGCTCACAATCATAGAAGATGTCTAAGATAGTATATTTATATGTGAAATCTATCTTCCTTCAATATTCTTTCATGAATTGTTCAAGTGCATATATAATTTCAGATTTATGACATTCAAATCATTCAACCATTTACTCATAGGATATAAGTGAAGCACACGAGTAAATGACAAACTACTCTAAAAAGATATAAGTGAGGACCAATGAGTAGTTAAATAATTATGTAGCTATATGAAGACTCTCTCTCATTTAATAGTTTCAAATCTTGGTATCTTATTCAAACAGCAAGCAAAACAAAATAAAATGGCATTGCAAGGATATCACAACTCATGTGAAGAAGCAAAAACTTAGGTTCAACCAATTCTAACCGATAATTGTTGAAGAAGAAAGGAGGGATGCCTACCAGGGCATCCCCAAGCTTAGATGCTTGAGACTTCTTAGAATATTATCTTGGGGTGCCTTGGGCATCCCCAAGCTTGAGCTTTTGTGTCTCCTTAATTCCTCTCATATCACGGTTTCCTAAATATCAAAAGCTTCATCCACACCAAACTCAACAAGAACTCGTGAGATAAGTTAGTATAAAACAATGCAATAACCTTATCATTCTCTACTGTAACAAATTACTAACATTATTATTCAACATTGCATATGTTAGAGTACGTAATGGGCCTAATGGGCCCATTAGTCTTAGGGTTAATTAGAGATAAGGGTCGCTTGCTTAGGGGTCAAGTAAGCCTTGCTTGGGAGTCAAGTAAACCTCTCTATATAAAGAGAGGAGATGTATCAATCTAATGAAGCAAGAATTAAGAAGGAAATCCCTTCCCTCTTGCTCGGCCGTGGGCAAAAAGGCCCCCGGCCGGCCCTCTCGCGCCCTCCTTCTAGCAGCGCCATAACAATTTGGTATCAGGTAGCTCAATTCCGATCATGTCTTCGCCGCCACCCACCCCGTCGCTTCTGCTACCGACCGTCACCACCGCGCCGCTGGCCATCTACACCGCGCCGCTGCCCTCCCCGTCCACGCCGCTGGTCACATCCTCCGGCGCTGCCATCGCCCAGATGCTGGCACCCTCCACCGCACCACCGGTCACCGCCTACACCCTAGAGGAGATCACCTGGGTCCTCAACGACCTTGTCACAGCCGTCCAGGGGATCCGGTTGTACCTGGCCAGTCCCTACAGGTCGCCGCCGCCCTGCCACCGACGGCCGCCACCGGGCCGCCGGCCCTGCCGTGGTACTCGCCGCCTCCAGGGGTCTCCGCGGTGTTTGCTGGGACGTTACAGCCCCAGTTATAGCTGCCGCCGCCGCCCCACAGTGGCCGCAGTGGCCGGTGCCGGCTCCCACCGTGCCTCCAGCGCCCATCGCCACCCCCGTGCTGATGTGGTTGTCATGGCAGCCGCCGCACCAGGCGGCCTTCGCCACGCTCGCCGAGCCACTGCAGCAGCCGCTGCAGCTGCCATCCATCGCCGCCATCGCCCAGCCCAGGCTGCAGTGGCACTACCGCTCCTGGCGGCCTCCGCCGCGCCCGGCGCTCTGCCGCAGCAGCCACTGCAGCTGCAGCAGCCACCGACGGTCAGCTCCGGTCCCGCATCGACCGCACCGGCGGGAGTCCCGCTTCACCATGTCTAGTCCTCTTCGTCGCCGTCACCGTTTCCGTCTTGGATCGCTAACCGCCATGTGTCGGTGGCGGTAAGGCTGCAGGCTGCTGCGCGCGGCCTCCTAGTGCGTCGGCGTGTGCGGGAGATGCATGGTTTGTAGCTGCCGCTCCTCCAAGTTGCCCTTCATTGCGCAAAGGACCTCGATCTCATCCACTTCGTCGGGGATCTTGGGCATGCGGTTTCCCCCACGGGCGGCGGGCATGCTGTTTTCCCCGCGGGCAGCAACCTCAAAGTCTACGACATTGGTGGTTGGGGGGGCACCCCTCCTCGTCATTCTCCATCGCAAGCCCTCCACTCTTCCCTGTGCGGTGCAAACCAACAGTCGTCCGGCAGGGAGAAGGCATGGTGTCACCGACAGCAGCGCACCGCGTAGCACCACTGCATTCCGCCACCGGTCGCCGTGAGGGCGCCTCTGCTGGTCACTCTTGCGACCACTTCCAGGTGGTCATACACATGCACTCCTTTTGTCCAGGTGGTGTCCATGGGATCCAGGCGGCTGTACACGTGCACGTCCAACATGCGGATGGTGTCCACTTCTTGTTAAGGGGTCCAAAATAAAGCGTCCCAGTCCATTTCAGGTTGAGAATAATAAAACAAGCCGAGATGTAAAAGGCTTGTTTTTAGGTGTTAGGTTTGTGTTGCGTCGAGTCATGGTTATAAGTTGGTTAGGCTGCAGCTCGAGGACAAGCTGCATGTCCAGGTGGGGTGCAGTGTTAGAGTACGTAATGGGCCTAATGGGCCCATTAGTCTTAGGGTTAATTAGAGATAAGGGTCGCTTTCTTAGCGGTCAAGTAAGCCTTGCTTGGGAGTCAAGTAAACCTCTCTCTATAAAGAGAGGAGATGTATCAAACTAATGATGCAAGAATTAAGAAGGAAATCCCTTCCCTCTTGCTCGGCCGTGGGCAAAAAGGCCCCCGGTCGGCCCTCTCACGCCCTCCTTCTAGCAGCGCCATAACAACATACTAAATGTCTCTGCATATTTAATACTCCTATCCTCAAATAGAATCATTAAACAAGCAAGCATATGCAAACAATGCAAACATAACAGCAATCTGCCAAAACAGTATAGTCTGTAAACGATGCAAGATTCATCTTACTTCCCTAACTCCAAAAATTATAAGAAAAATACTACACTGTAGAAGATTTATCATATCTCATTATGCAAAAAGATTCAACATTATATCACTCTCTGACTTTTCTAGGGAATTTTTGCAACAGCGGTAAACTTTCTGTTTTGAAACAGCAACAAGTATACTTGCAAAATAAGCATGGTAAAGGCTATCCTTGACATTTTTATTGAAAATAGAGATGCAAAACATTATTCTAAATAACAGCAAGCAAATACTGACAAAATAAAATGACGCTCCAAGCAAAACACATATCATGTGGTAAATAAAAATATAGCTCCAAGTAAAGTTACCGATGAGCGAAGACGAAAGAGGGGATGCCTTCCGGGGCATCCCCAAGCTTAGGCTCTTGGTCGTCCTTGAATATTACCTTGGGGTTCCTTGGGAATCCACAAGCTTAGGCTCTTGCCACTCCTTATTCCATAGCCCATCGAATCTTTACCCAAAACTTGAAAACTTCACAACACAAAACTTGTAAGCTCCATTAGTACAAGAAAACAAACCACCACTTTAAGGTACTGTAATAAACTCATTCTTTATTCATATTGGTGTGATATCAACTGTATTCCAACTTTTCTATGGTTCATACCGTCCGATACCACTCACAGATTCATCAGAATAAGCAAACAACACAATGAAAACATAATCTGTCAAAAACAGAACAGTTTGTAGCTAGTAATCTGTATCAAACGTATACTTCTGGAACTCCAAAAATTCTGAAATAAATTTGTGGACCTGAGGAAATTTTCTATTAATCATCTGCAAAAAGAATCAACCTAAAAGCACTCTGAAGTAAAAAAATGGCAGCTAATCTCGTGAGCGCAAAGTTTCTGTTTTTTACAGCAAGATCATATAGACTTCACCCAAGTCTTCCCAAAGGTTCTACTTGGCACAAACACTAATTAGGACATAAAACCACATCTAACCAGAGGCTAGATGAATTATTATTACTAAACAGGATCAAAAACTAAAGAACAAAAATAAAGTTGGGTTGCCTCCCAACAAGCGCTATCGTTTAACGCCCCTAGCTAGGCATGATGATTTCAATGATGCTCACATAAAAGATAAGAATTGAAACATAAAGAGAGAATCATGAAGAATATGACTAGCACATTTAAGTCTAACCCACTTCCTATGCATAGTGATTTTGTGAGCGAACAACTTATGGGAACAACAATCAACTAGCATAGGAAGGCAAAACAAACATAACTTCAAAACTTTAAGCACATAGAGAGGAAACTTGATACTATTGCCATTCCTACAAGTATATGTTCCTCCCTCATAATAATTTTCAGTAGCATCATGAATTAATTCAACAATATAACCAGCACATAAAGCATTCTTTTCATGATCTACTTGCATAGAAATTTTACTACTCTCCACATAGCAAATTTATTCTCATCAATAATAGTGGGAGCAAACTCAACAAAATAACTATCATGTGAGGCATAGCCCAATTGAAAACTAAAATCATGATGACAAGTTTCATGGTTATTTTTATTCTTTATAGCATACAAGTCATCACAATAATCATCATAGATAGCAACTTTGTTCTCATAATCAATTGGAACCTCTTCCAAAATAGTGGATTCATCACTAAATAAAGTCATGACCTCTCCAAATCCACTTTCATCAATATAATCATCATAAATAGGAGGAATGCTTTCATCATAATAAATATTCTCATCAAAACTTGGGGGGACAAAAAATTTCATATTCATCAAACATAGCATCCCCAAGCTTGTGGCTTTGCATATCATTAGCATCATGGGTATTCAAAGAATTCATACTAATAACATTGCAATCATGATCATCATTCAAAGATTTAGTGACAAACATTTTATAGATATCTTCTTCTAGCACTTGAGCACAATTTTCCTTTCCATCATTCTCACGAAAGATATTAAAAAGATGAAGCGTATGAGACAAACTCAATTCCATTTTTTTGTAGTTTTCTTTTATAGACTAAACTAGTGATAAAATAAGAAACTAAAAGATTCGATTGCAAGATCTAAAGATATACCTTCAAGCACTCACCTCCCCGGAAACGGCGCCAGAAAAGAGGTTGATGTCTACTACACAACCTTCTTCTTGTAGACGTTGTTGGGCCTCCAAGTGCAGAGGTTTGTAGGACAGTAGCAAATTTCCCTCAAGTGGATGACCTAAGGTTTATCAATCCATGGGAGGCATAGGATGAAGATGGTCTCTCTCAAACAACCCTGCAACCAAATAACAAAGAGTCTCTTGTGTCCCCAACACACCCAATACAATGATAAATTGTATAGGTGCACTAGTTTGGCGAAGAGATGGTGATACAAGTGCAATATGGATGATAGATATGAGTATTTGTAATCTGAAATTATAAAAACAGCAAGGTAACTAATGATAAAAGTGAGCCTAATGGTATTGCAATGCTAGGAAACAAGGCCTAAGGTTCATACTTTCACTAGTATCATAGAGTTCATACTAGAATAACACCTTAAGACACAAATCAACCAAAACCCTAATGTTACCTAGATACTCCATTGTTACCTCAAGTATCCGTGGGCATGATTATACGGTATGCATCACACAATCTCAGATTCATCTATTCAACCAACACAAAGTACTTCAAAGAGTGCCCCAAAGTTTCTACCAGAGAGTCAAGACGAAAACGTGTGCCAACCCCTATGCATAGATTCCCAAGGTCAAGGAACCCGCAAGTTGATCACCAAAACATACATCAAGTGAATCACGTGAATATCCCATTGTCACCACAGATAAGAACGACAAGACATACATCAAGTGTTCTCAAATCCTTAAAGACTCAATCCGATAAGATAACTTCAAAGGGAAAACTCAATCCATTACAAGAGAGTAGAGGGGGAGAAACATCATAAGATCCAACTATAATAGCAAAGCTCACGATACATCAAGATCGTGCCAAATCAAGAACACGAGAGATAGAGATCAAACACATAGCTACTGGTACATACCCTCAGCCCCGAGGGTGAACTACTCCCTCCTCGTCATGGAGATCACCGGGATGATGAAGATGGCCACCGGAGGAGGGATCCCCCCTCTGGCAGGGTGCCGAAACAGGGTCCCGATTGGTTTTTGGTGGCTACAGAGGCTTGCGGCGGCGGAACTCCCGGACTATTGTTGTCCTCGGTGTTTTTAGGGTATGTGGAGATATATAGGCGAAAGAAGTCGGTCAGGGGAGCCTCGAGGGGCCCACGAGGGTGGGGGCGCCCAGAGGGGGGGGCGCCCCCTGCCTCGTGGCCACCTCGAAGCTTCCCTTACGTGCACTCCAAGTCCCATGGATTGCTTCCATTCCAAAAATAACTTTCCAGAAGGTTTCATTCCGTTTGGACTCCGTTTGATATTCCTTTTCTTCGAAACACTGAAATAGGCAAGAAAACAGCAATATGGGTTGGGCCTCCGGTTAATAGGTTAGTCCCAAAAACAATATAAAAGTGCTTAGTAAAGCCCATAAACATTCAAAACAGATAATATAATAGAATGAATGCTTCATAAATTATAGATACGTTGGATACATATCAGTGACCAGGGTGATGCAGATGGTATCCTCGGGTTGAACTGCGGTGAACATTAATCGGGAGATTGGCCCATTCTTCCCCACATTCTGTGGGGTGCGCCAGGGCGATCCCTTCTCCCCGTTCCTATTTAACATGGTTGTCGATGCGCTGGCGGCCATCCTAGATAAAGCCAAGGCTGCGGGTCAGATTAAGGGTATAGTCCCGCATCTTGTTGGGGGGAACGGGATCTCCCTTCTCCAATATGCGGATGACACCATTATCATGGTGGAAGGCTCGGCGAGCGATATCATGATAATCCACAAGTGTAGGGGATCGCAACAGTTTTCGAGAGTAGAGCATTCAACCCAAATTTATTGATTCGACACAAGGGGAGCCAAAGAATATTCTCAAGTATTAGCAGCTGAGTTGTCAATTCAACCACACCTGGATAACTTAATATCTGCAGCAAAGTATTTAGTAGCAAAGTACTATGGAAGTAACGATAACAGTGGCAAAAGTGACAGTAACAGTTTTGTAGTGATTGTAAAAGTGGCAACGGTAAAGTAACTAAGCAAAGATCAATATGTGAAAAGCTCGTAGGCATTGGATCAGTGATGGATAATTATGTCGTATGCGATTCTTCAGGCAATAGTTATAACATAGGGTGACACAGAACTAGCTCCAATTCATCAATGTAATGTAGGCATGTATCCCGAATATAGTCATACGTGCTTATGGAAAAGAACTTGCATGACATCATTTGTCCTACCCTCCCGTGGCAGCGGGGTCCTATTGGAAACTAAGGGATATTAAGGCCTCCTTTTAATAGAGTACCGGACCAAAGCATTAACACTTAGTGAATACATGAACTCCTCAAACTACGTTCATCACCGAGAGTGGTCCCGATTATTGTCACTTCGGGGTTGCCAGATCATAACACATAATAGGTGACTATAGACTTGCAAGATAGGATCAAGAACTCACATATATTCATGAAAACATAATAGGTTCAGATCTGAAATCATGGGACTCAGGCCCTAGTAACAAGCATTAAGCATAGCAAAGTCATAGCAACATCAATCTCAGAACATAATGGATACTAAGGATCAAATCCTAACAAAACTAACTCGATTACATGGTAAATCTCATCCAACCCATCACCGTCCAGCAAGCCTACGATGCAATTACTCACGCACGGTGGTGAGCATCATGAAATTGGTGATGGAGGATGGTTGATGATGACGACGACGACGGATTCCCCTCTCTGGAGTCCCGAACGGACTCTAGATCAGCCCTCCCGAGAGAGTTTAGGGCTTGGCGGCGACTCCGTATCGTAAAACACGATGAATCCTTCTCTCTGGGTTTTTTCTCCCCGAATGTGAATATATGGAGTTGGAGTTGAGGTCGATGGAGCTCCAGGGGGCCCACGAGGCAGGGGGCGTGCCCTGGGGGGTGCCCCCCACCCTTGTGGACAAGGTGTGGGCCCCCTGGCCTTGATTCTTTCGCCAGTATTTTTTATTAATTCCAGAAATAACTTCCGTGGAGTTTCAGGTCATTTCGAGAACTTTTATTTCTGCACAAAAATAACACCATGGCAGTTCTGCTGAAAACAGCGTCAGTCCGGGTTAGTTCCATTCAAATCATGCAAGTTAGAGTCCAAAACAAGGGCAAAAGTGTTTGGAAAAGTATATACGATGGAGACGTATCAACTCCCCCAAGCTTAAACCTTTGCTTGTCCTCAAGCAATCCAATTGACAAACTGAAAGTGATAAAGAAAAACTTTTACAAACTCTGTTTGCTCTTGTTGTTGTAAATATGTAAAGCCAACATTCAAGTTTTCAGCAAAGATTATGAACTAACCATATTCACAGTAACACTTAGGTCTCATGTTTACTCATATGAATGGCATAATCAACTAGCGAGCAATAATAATAAATCTCGGATGACAACACTTTCTCAAAATAATCATAATATGATATAACAAGATGGTATCTTGCTAGCCCTTTTTGAGACCGCAAAACATAAATGCAAAGCACCTTTAAAGATCAAGGACTGACTAAACATTATAATTCATGGTAAAAGAGATCCAGTCATAGTCATACTCAATATAAACTAATAGTAATGCATGCAAATGACGGCGGTGCTCTCCAACTGGTGCTTTTTAATAAGAGGACGGTGACTTAACATAAAAGTAAATAGATAGGCCCTTCGCCGAGGGAAGCAGAGATTTGTAGAGGTGCTAGAGGTTGATTTTGAAATAGAGATAAATAATATTTTGGGCGTATAATTTCATTGTCAACATAACAACCAAGAGATCTCGATATCTTCCATGCTACACACATTATAGACAGTTCACAAACAGAATGGTAAAGTTTATACTCCCCCTCCACCAACAAGCATCAATCCATGGCTTGCCCGAAACAACGGGTGCCTCCAACTAACAACATTCCTGGGGGGGTTGTTCGCAATTACTTTGATTTGATTTGAGCAAGGGACTGGGCATCCCGATGACCAGCCATTTTCTTGTGAATGAGGAGCGGAGTCCACTCCTCTTGAGAATAACCCGCCTAGCATGGAAGATATAGACAACCCAAGTTGATACATGAGCTGTTCGAGCATACAAAACAAAATTTCATTTGAAAGTCTAGAGTTTGGCACATACAAATTTACTTGGAACGACAGGTAGATACCGCATATAGGAATATATGGTGGACTCATATGGAATAACTTTGGGGTTTATGGAAGTGGATGCACAAGCTGTATTACCGCTTAGTACAAGTGAAGTCTAGAAAAAGACTAGGAAGCGACCAACTAGAGAGCGACAACAGTCATGAACATGCATTAAAATTAATAGACACTGAGTGCAAGCATGAGTAGGATATAATCCACCATAAACATAAATATCGTGGAGGCTATGTTGATTTTATTTCAAACTACATGCATGAACATGTGCCAAGTCAAGCCACTCGAATCATTCAAAGGAGGATACCACCCTATCATACCACATCACAACCATTTTAATAGCATGTTGGCACGCAAGGCAAACCATTATAGACTCCTAGCTAATTAAGCATGTTATAAGCAACTATAATCTCTAATTGTCATTGCAAACATGTTTATTCATAATAGGCTGAATCAGGAACAATGAACTGATCATATTTATAGAAACAAGATAGGCCGAGTTCATACCAGCTTCTCTCATCTCAATCAATTCATCATATATCGTCATTATTGCCTTTCACTCGCACGACCAAACGGTGTTGATAATAATAATAGTGCACGTGCATTGGACTAAGATGGAATCTGCAAGCATTCAATTCAAGGGAGAAGACAAGGTAATATGGGCTCTTAGTTAAATCAATCAATAATGCATAAAAGAGCCACTCAACATTTTCATCATGGTCTTCTCCTTTCGACCCCCAAAGAAAAGAAATAGAAATAAAACTATTTACACGGGAAAACTCCCAACAAGCAAAAGAAGAACGAGAAATCTTTTTGGGTTTTCTTATAATTACTACTACAAGCATGGAAAGTAAACTAGCTAAAAGCTATTACTATTTTTTTTGTTTTTCTTAAGGTTATTCAAACACACAAGAAGAAAGCAAGAAAAGAAAATAAACTACCATGGATAATATAATGAAAAAGTATGAGCACCGACAACTAGAGTGAGTGTGTGAACATGAATGTAATGTCAGTGAGAAATACGTACTCCCCCAAGCTTAGGCTTTTGGCCTAAGTTGGTCTATGCCCATGGATCAAAGTTGTAGCTGGGGTTGTACCGAGATGCAGCCGCTATTGCCTCATGAGCGGCAGCTTGGAGGCGAGCTTCCTCCGTCCTCCTCTCGTATTCGTTTGCCTCCTCCCTGGTTATAAAGTATCTCCCTTTTGCCTGAAAGTCAAAGAAAGTAGGAGCAGGGAGAGCAAAATGGACAATACCCCGTCTGTTAAAGATTAGTCAGTACTGGAGGAACTGTTAATTCCTCTCAAGAAACTGATGGCTAACCATGGCATTATAATCTAGATAAGCAGGAAGCAACTCTCTATCATTTTCATCTATGGGTACCCCAAGATAATTAGCTACATGAGTTGCATAAATCCCACAAAACAAGTCTCCACATGTACCATTAAGATGCAGCCTTCGCGCAACAATGACCCCAAGTTATATTGTCTATCTCCTAGCACATCACTTTTAAGAACACTAAGATCTGGAACACATGTGACATGCCTCGTCCTTACCATTTACACATCTTCCTATAAAGAGAGCAAAATAATGTATAGCAGGAAAAAGAATGCTTCCTATGGTAGCTTGTGCTATTTCTCTGGATTCCCCCATAATGATATTAGCAAGAAAATCCTTAAATTCAGATTTGCGAGGTTCACTAACACTACCCCATTGTGGAAGTTTACAAGCAGTGTTAAAATCTTCTAAGTCCATGGTATAAGATTTATTATAAAGATCAAATAGGACAGTGTGAGAATTGCATGAAGATGTAAATATGAACCTTCTCACAAAAGAGTCAGTTTAGTGGTAATACTGAGGGCACTTATCTAGCATGAAGCCCTCGAGTTCAGCATTACGCACATATGCGTCAAATTCCTCCTTAATTCCTGCTTGGACCATGAAATCTTCTGAAGGCCATTCACAAGGACACACTTGAGCTTCCCTCGATGGTTCATCGTCTGGCTCACGTATCGCGAGCCTTGGTCCTTGCTTCCTTGAAGAACCACCTTGGTATATTTTCCTATGCATTTTTCTTTCTCTGAAAAATTTCTAAATTTTTTAGTAACTCAAAATAAAAATGAACCAAACTCAATAAAACTGATATCAACTACTCCCATAAGTGCCTAGAGACTATATCATGCATTCGAGCTACTTGGGACCAAATAAATTTAACATGCAAGCTCAAGAACGGGGTCACCTTAGCAGCAATAACTTGCAATGAATAAAGTAATAGAACAAAAACTAATTGGACCATTGGAGGAGTCACATACCGAAGAACAATCCCCCAAAGCAGTTTTGTGAATGAAGCTTTGAGCAATGAGATCGAAAATAGCAGCCAGATGAGCTAGAACTCGTGCTTGAGCTGGTCGGTGATTTTTTTGGGAGGAAGAAGGAGTGTGTGGGTGCAGGAATGAGTGGAGGGGGCTACTAGGGGCCCACGAGGTAGGGGGCGCGCCCTAGGGGTTGGGCGCGCCCACGACCCTCGTGGCCAGGTGCTTGCCCCCTCTAGTGTGTTCTAAGTGCCAAATATTCTTAAATATTCTAGAAAAAATCATATTTCATTTTCAGGGCATTTGGAGAACTTTTATTTTCGAGGTATTTTTTTATTGCAAGGATAATTCAGAAAATAGACAGAAAATGCTATTTTTGCTTTATTAAATCTAAATATCAGAAAGTAAAAGGAGGGTACAGAGAGTTGTGCTTTCTAACTTCATGCATCTCATGCTCCTCAAAAGGAATCCACTAACAAGGTTGATAAAGTCTTGTTAACAAACTCATTCCGAATCGCATGAAACCGGAGAATTTTCGAATAACACTAGGTTACCTCAACAGGGATATGTACATCCCCAATAATAAGAATATCATATTTCTTCTTGACAGTAGGAAGAGGAAATTCAA
This sequence comes from Triticum aestivum, assembly GCF_018294505.1. Classification (NCBI taxonomy): domain Eukaryota; kingdom Viridiplantae; phylum Streptophyta; class Magnoliopsida; order Poales; family Poaceae; genus Triticum; species Triticum aestivum. The sequence goes on along the minus strand of NC_057801.1, from coordinate 79,774,331 downwards.
AACCTCCAATAGTAATAGTTGGAATCTTTCCAATAGAATTTATACTGTGGACTAGAGGTTGTTTCCTCAGAAAGTGTATCGTATGTTCATTACCATTAACATGAAAAGTGACATTGCCTTTGTTGCAATCAATAACAGCCCCTGCAGTATTCAAAAAGGGTCTACCAAGGATAATCGACATACTATCGTCCTCGGGAATATCAAGAATAACAAAGTCCGTTAAAATAGTAAGGTTTGCAACCACAACTTGCACATCCTCACAAATTCCAAAAGGTATAGCAGTTGATTTATCGGCCATTTGCAAAGATATTTCAGTAGGTGTCAACTTATTCAATTCAAGTCTACGATATAAAGAGAGAGGCATAACACTAACACCGGATCCAAGATCACATAAAGCAGTTTTAACATAGTTTCTTTAATGGAGCATGGTATAGTTGGTACTCCTCGATCTCCTAGTTTCTTTGGTATTCCACCCTTAAAAGTATAATTAACAAGCATGGCGGAAATTTCAGCTTCTGGTATCTTTCTTTTATTTGTAACAATATCCTTCATATACTTAGCATAATGATTCATCTTAAGCATATTAGTCAAACACATACGCAAAAAGATAGGTCTAATCATTTCAGCAAAGCGCTCAAAATCCTCATCATCCTTTTTCTTGGATGGTTTAGGAGGAAAAGGCATGAGTTTCCGAACCCATGGTTCTCTTTCTTTACCGTGCTTCCTAGCAACAAAGTCTCTCTTATCATAACGTTGATTATTTGCTTGTGGGTTATCAAGATTAACAGCAGGTTCAATCTCTACTTCATTATTATTGCTAGGTTGAGCATCAACATGAACATTATCATTAACATTATCACCAGGTTCATGTTCATCACCAGATTGTGTTTCGGCATCAGAGGTAGAAATATCATTAGGATTCTCAGGTGTGTCTACAACAGGTTCAACAGAAGCATGCAAAGTCCTATCATTTTTCTTCTTCTTTTTTTTAGAAGGACTAGGTGCATCGGCATTATTTCCTTGAGAATCTTGCTCAATTCTCTTAGGGTGGCCCTCGGGATACAAAGGTTCCTGAGTCATTCTACCACCTCTAGTAATAACTCTAACATCATTATCATTTTTCTTATCATTTAATTCATTGAGCAAATCATTTTGAGCCTTAAGCACTTGTTCTACTTGAGTGGTAACCATAGAAGCATGTTTACTAATGAGTTTAAGTTCACCCTTAACTCTAGACATATAATCACTCAAGTGTCCAATCATATAAGCATTACTTTTCAATTGTCTACCAACATAAGCATTGAAGTTTTCCTGTTTAGCCATAAAGTCATCAAACTCATCCAAGCATTGGCTAGCAAACTTAGTAGACGGGATTTCAACTTTATCATATCTAAAGAGAGAATTTACCTTCACTGCCTGTGTCGGGTTATCAAGACCATGTATTTCTTCGGTAGGTGGTATGTCAAAGCCATGTATTTCTTCAACATGAGGTAAATTCTTAACATCTTTAGCTTTAATACCCTTTTCTTTCATAGATTTCTTTGCCTCTTGCATATCTTCAGGACTGAGAAATAGAACACCTCTTTTCTTCGGAGTTGGCTTAGAAGTTGGTTCAGGAAGTGTCCAATTGTTTTCATTAGTCAACATATTATTCAATAACAATTCAGCTTGATCAACTGTTCTTTCCTTGAAAACACAACCAGCACAACTATCCAGGTGGTCTTTGGAAGCATCGGTTAGTCCATTATAAAAGATATCAAGTATTTCATTTTTCTTAAGAGGATGATCAGGCAAAACATTAAGTAATTGGAGAAGCCTCCCCCAAGCTTGTGGGAGACTCTCTTATTCAATTTGCACAAAATTATATATTTCCCTTAAAGCAGCTTGTTTCTTATGGGCGGGGAAATATTTAGCAGAGAAGTAATAAATCATATCCTGGGGACTACGCACACAACCAGGATCAAGATAATTAAACCAAGTTTTAGCATCACCCTTTAATGAGAACAGAAATAATTTAAGGATATAGTAGTAACGAATTCTCTCATCATTAGTGAATAGGGTGGCTATATCATTCAATTTAGTAAGATGTGCCACTACAGTTTCAGATTCATAGCCATAAAAAAGATCAGATTCGACCAAAGAAATTATCTCAGGATCGACAGAGAAATCATAATCCTTATCAGTAATAAAGATAGGTGAAGTAGCAAAAGCAGGGTCATATTTCATTCTAGCATTCAGAGACTTTTCTTTCAGCTTAGATAATAATTTCTTAAGGTCAGGTCTATAGTTGCAAGCAAGAAAATCTCTAGCAGTTTCTTCATCCATAACATAACCCTCAGGAACAACATTGTAACGCCCCGGATACAACTTTCCACATTCATAACTCCAACTCTTGCCTTTTCTAGAGATGCGATTTGATACTTCCTTCATGGTTGGGTTTTTGTCTTTGTTTTGCATTTTGTTCATGTCTTGCATTTCATCTCATAGCATCATGCGCATCACATCTGCATGTTTTCATAAAACTTGCATCTGCTTGTAGTTGCCACTTCTTTCTTGTCTCTGTTGACCTTCTCTCAGTTCAACCGGGCCACTCTCTTCTCTCTCTCCTCTCAGCCCATCAAACCCCTTTGTCTCTGTGACCCTTTGTCAGACCCCTTGCGCGCGTCCGAAACTGCCCGAACCCGTACCGCTCATTCATCACCGTTGCATACAGATCATCCCCAAATATCCCTAAAATATCTTCGGTTTATTTATTGAACTCCCTTAGTCTGTTTTTCCCGTCCGTCCGATTTAAATCGGATGTCCCAAAAATTCCCCTCATTTCACTATAAATAGACCACCTACCTACCTGCCAACCCTAAATTCTAGGAGATTTGTCCCTACCGCCGCCGCACTCATCTCCCACCTAGGGATCCCTCCCGATTCCCACCTGCACTCCTCAGTGATCCAGATGGCCGCACCCTTGATCCAAAAATCCTCTCGGCCTCCAATCCATAGCCCTCCACCTCTCGATCTCTCCTCGCCAACCAGCGCCTCCCCTGGATCCCCTCGTCCACCTACTGCAGCTGCTGTCGTCCGCGACCGCAGGAGCAGGAGCTCTTGCAGCTGCGAGTGCCCGAGGCCCCAACCGCGCGAGCACCACCACCGGCGTCTAGGACCAGGCTGCACCACCCTGCCGTGTACTTCTTCTGTTTTCCCCTTCCCTCTGGTTCCCTCTCTCCCTCACGATCTCTCCTCTCTGTTTCTCTGAACAAGAGCTCACCACCGAGCGGAGCCGATGGAGCTGAGCCACGCCGGTGTCGATCTCCACTGACCCCATGCCACGGCCTCCCCGAGCTCCTCCTTCCACACCCCACGGCAGAGAACCCCAACCCCGGCGTCCGCGTCGCCAAGTACCTCGACCGCGCCTGAGGCCACCAGCGCCAACGGGCCTCTCTGCCTCCCCTGTCCGAGCCACAGCGAGTCCGCAGCCTGCCTCTTCTCCAGCGTCGCGCCAAGTCCCACGTCGCCGGCAGCCGTTCCCACCGTCCGTCGCCATGAACCTGCTGTTGTTTCCGTTCTTCAGGAACGAGCAGCAGCAGCTTGCCCGCTCGTCCCTGTTGACCGTGCGGCTCGCGCACTTGGGCTAGATCAGCGCCAAGACCCAGCGTCACCCCTGTCGGCCTCTCTCTCCACCGACCGGGCCTTGGCCCATGGTGAGCAGATCCCCAACGCCACTCCTCTGTTCCTACTTGGGCTTGGCCCGATTCTGCTAATGCTACTGATGTCCTGCGCCCAGTAGTTTCGGCCCATTTCATGTTTTTTTACTGCTGCGAATTTAGCTATTATCCAGGTTTTACATATTTGCAGAAAACCCCCTAAGCATCATGCATATAATAACTCATGAACGGTGCATCGGATTAAAATGGTTTAAACATGTAAATTGCTTAGAATTTTGTGTAGATTAATAATTTGCCACTTTCATCCATGTTTAAAATGTTTAAATTGCTGTTTGCATTTGTTTTGAATAATAGCATGTTAAAATGATTTATTTCATAACTAATTAACCGTAACTCTGAATTTAATAAACTTTATATGTAAATGGGGTGGAAAAATGCCTAGTTTAACATGGTGCACTTTGTTTTACTGTTTAACAATATTAAAATATGTTTTAGGGCAGAACAGTACCAAATTCGAAATATGCACATGGTGATTTTTCCGAAATTGTTGTTCGTTGTTCCGGCCTCATTTCAACTTGCCTAAATAGTTAGTTTACTTATGCTTCACCTCTTGCCATGTTTAACAACATTTAATATTGTTGGGTACATAAACGAGATTAAACTAAATATGTCAATGTGGTGTTTTGTCAATATGCAACTCGTTGCATATTGAGCTCCACTTAACTTGTAGTATTGTTTGTTGCACTTTGCCATGCCATGCCTCATTAACCGGTCATACATCATACTTGTTTGTGCATCATGCCATGTTTATGCTTGTGCATTTATCATGTTGTTTGTTTCTTTCCGGTGTTGCTTCTTAGTTCCGGTAATGTTGCGGTTGTGAGGATTCGTTCGACTACTCCCGTTCGTCTTCTTCATGGACTCGTTCTTCTTCCTTGCGGGATTTCAGGCAAGATGACCGTCACCTTGGATCTCACTACTATCATTGCTATGCTAGTTGCTTCGTTCTATCGCTATGCTGCGCTACCTATCACTTGTTCTTCAAGCCTCCCAAATTGCCATGTCAGCTTCTAACCTTTTTTTCACCCTTCCTAGCAAACCTTTGTTTGGCTATGTTACCGCTTTGCTCAGCCCCTCTTATAGCGTTGTTAGTTGCAGGTGAAGTTGAAGATTGCTCCATGGTGGACAGGATTATGTTGGGATATCACAATATCTCTTATTTAATTAATGCATCTATATACTTGGTAAAGGGTGGAAGGCTCGGCCTTATTCCTGGTGTTTTGTTCCACTCTTGCCGCCCTAGTTTCCGTCGTACCGGTGTTATGTTCCCGGATTTTGCGTTCCTTACACGGTTGGGTGATTTATGGGACCCCCTTGACAGTTTGCTTTGAATAAAACTCCTCCAGCAAGGCCCAACCTTGGTTTTACCATTTGCCTCACCACTACCTATACCTTTCCCTTGGGTCAGCCAACCCGAGGGTCATCTTTATTTTATCCCCCCCCCCGGACCAGTGCTTCTCTAAGTGCTGGTCCAAACCGAGCGATGTCCGGTGCCCCCTGGGCAACCAGGGTCTATGCCAACCCATCGTCTTGCTCATTCGATGTGCCCTGAGAATGAGATATGTGCAGCTCCTATCGGGATTTGTCGGCATATCCGGGCGGCTTTGCTGGTCTTGTTTTACCATTGTTGAAATGTCTTGTAACCGGGATTCCGGGACTAATCGGGTCTTCCTAGGAGAAGGAATATCCTTCGTTGATCGCGAGAGCTTATCATGGGCTAAGTTGGGACACCCCTGCAGGGTATTATCTTCCGAAAGTCGTGCCCATGGTTATGTGGCAGATGGGAATTTGTTAATGTCCGGTTGTAGATAACTTGACACCAGATACGAATTAAAACGCATCAACCGTGTGTGTAGCCATGATGGTCTCTTTTCGGCGGAGTCCGGGAAGTGAACACGGTTTTGGGTTATGTTTGACGTAAGTAGGAGTTCAGGATCACCTCTTGATCATTGCTAGCTTCACAACCGTTCCTTTGCTTCTCTTCTCGCTCTTATTTGCGTATGTTAGCCACCATATATGCTTAGTCGCTGCTGCAACCTCACCATTTTACCCCTTCCTTTCACATTAAGCTTTTCTAGTCTTGATACCCATGGTTATGGGATTGCTGAGTCCTCGTGGCTCACAGATTACTATAACAACAGTTGCAGGTACAGGTTATGCCATGATCATGACGCGAGAGCGATGTTTGCTTGTTTTGGAGTTCTCCTTCTGCTTCTTCTTTCATCAGGGGATAGGTTCCAGGTCGGCAGCCTGGGTTAGCAGGGTGGATTTCGTTTGATCTTCTATTTGTGTTTCATCCGTAGTCGGATGTTGATCTTATGTATGATGTATTGTTGTACCCTTGTGGCATTGGTATGCCTTGTATGTATCCCCAACTATTATGTAATGGTTTGATGTAATGATATCCACCTTGCAAAAGCATCTTCAAGATGCTCTTCTATCCTTGGTGGGACCTTCGAGTTCCTTTAGGTCGCATCTTGGGCGTGACAAGTTTGGTATCAGAGCCTCGACCGACCATAGGAGCCCCCTTGATTGTTGGTTGTTGTTGAGTCTAGAAGAAAACTATTTTGAGTCTTAGGATTATATATATCAGAGAGTAGGATTCTTTTTACTCCTCAACCCCTTCGTCGCTCTGGTGAGGTCTCCTGACATAGATGTTTTGTCTTTCCTCTCCTCAAATTTCACTAAAAAAATTTGTTAGGATCACGCGGGTATCTTGGGATCGTTCCGATATTCTTATGGCGAGAACATTGTTCTTGGTGCCTCCTGACATTTAGGGGTTGTGGCAGTGTCCTGGGGAGTTGAGCTCCGAGGTGTTGTCGTCATAATTTTATCGTTGTAGTTCTGGAATACCTGAGTTTTGCCGACATCGAAAATCTCTTTTATGCAGTTGTTGGTGAGATAACCTCGACGCCACCCAGTACCGGGGCGGGAGTTCGGGAGTATTGCCATAGCTCGTATAATGGATGCTTTTCGAAGGTTGAGGTACACGATTTCCGAAGGTTTCTTAGTTATGTGTTGACGGATGGATACAGCTTGGATGTAGGTATTGTTAGTTTGGGTGAGATATATTGCTTCCCCTGTATCCCCAACACCAGATTGCATAACCAGAAAGTTTCGGGAGTTTTATAGGTGGGAATTCAAGTAGCTCCTAGAATATCTTTCCGACAGATGCATGATATGGGATTGGGCAAATCTCTATCATATGTATTTGTTCCGGCTTATTTCTGCAAGCCAATCCTTTGTTTTGTTTTGAGTTGTGGTATTTGAGTTGCTTCAATGTCAAGTGTTGATTCCATACCTTTCAAGCGGTGTTCTCATATTTCTATGGGAGTGCTAATCCTTCTTGATCATTGAGGTTGTCATGTTAATTCTTTCCAACTGGCGTGCTTCTCTTCAAGTGGATCTGATCATTTCAACATTCGCAAGTTCAATTCTGAGTTTTCTCAACGGTATCCATTTCATCTGCCCCAAGTCGTCTTTGTTTTCCCGCCCTCCCACCCTTAACTTCAAGGACTCGGATTTCTTAATCATGTATCCTTTATTGATGGGAAGTCTCTCCATTCTTTTCCGTCAATGCTCTTATCCGGTGATTCTCAAGAAGATACTAATGGAGCTTCAAGTTTATCAATTCTTTGTCACATTTTCTTCTCCGGTGGATCCAATTCAAGCTTTCTATATTCATCATATTCCTTTCCTCTTTTCTAATGCTTTCTCATGCCGATGCACCTCCTAATCATTCACTTCTTCCTATTCATTTGTCCTGGAGTGCTGAAGATATCTCACAATACTTGTGTTTCCATTCTCAATCCGTTCAAGGTATTTCGAGGTTGTTACCTCATTCAAGCCATTTAATTCAATCGATGCAATCTCCTTTTCAAGTAATTATTTCAACGGTGTTCCTTTTCAGTGGGCCCTAACCCACAGGTCTTTCCCAGGATCTTACTTGACTCTTCTAATTTCCCCGAAGCTATTCCCAAATTCTTTTCGAAGTTGACGTAAGTATGAATTTCATCAGTCAGAGGTTTTTCCAAGATCGATTTCAAATCTTTTTCATTGTTTCCTCAACCTCTTCGCTTTTCGTTCCCCCGGAGTGCCTTAACAATTTTGGTGGTGTTTCTCGTCGTCATTTGAAGATCGAAGAAGAGTTTTTCCTCTAAATCTTGCCCGTTCTCCCAAAGATTCGTGGTTCTAGCTTCATGTTATCAATCTCGAATTATTCCATTTGTCAGATATTCCTTTTCTCACCCATAAGGAGTATGTCAGGAGTTGTTTTTCCATTTCTTTTCACTCGAGGCATCATTCCAGATATCGTTCTCTAATTATCCCGGTGCATGTGTCTAGTATTCTTTAATCAGCTTGTTATCTCTTCGTTCTTTTGCATCTAAATTCCATCTAGCATAGTTGTCCTTCGAATTCTTCCCGGTGATTCAGTCTCTTTCATCAGTCATTTTCAAATTATTATGGTGGTTCGTTCAAGATTTTTTTTTCCCTTTATTATCATATTAATTCATTCGTTCTTTCCAATCCTACCGGTGGTTCATGAAGACTTTCTCAAGTTTTGTGCTATACCCCCCTTAATCCTTTTTAAGAAGAATAAGTAGTATGCAAAATCCATTGCTTGTCATCAATTTAATTTGATGAAGGTTAAGCATACAATAAATCTTATTCTTATTTCCTCAAAGTGATACTCCTTTTCTTTGGAGTTTGTTCTTGGTGAATAAATTCTAGTTCCAAGTGTTTTTCATCTTTCTTTCCGGAGTTCCAAGCTAATCTCGCTATCTCGTCGGAACCGCCATCCAAAGCACCGCAAGGCTCATCTTATTCTTTTTTTCCTTCTTTCTATCTCATCATCCTTTTGTCACCGGAGTTCTTCATGGTGGTTCTTCATGATTTAATTCATTCTCGAAGTGTTCTTCAAGATTCTTGTTGGAAGAGTTCAAGCATCTTTCATCGTGCATTCCGAAGTGCAATTCTTCCTACCTTATCTTTTGAGATGGTGATATGTTATTCTTGACAATTTCCTTTCGTGCTTCATGATTCACAAGTTGTCAGGAATGAGATATTTAAATCCATAATTTTCTCTTTGTTCAAGAGATCTTTTCAACCATCAACCTCGTTATTGGAGTTATCTTGTGTCATATTTCACCTAAAGCCTTCCCTAAGGAATGTTGCTATTGTGGTGTTTATCAATGATCCAAGTTTTCTCCTATCCTCTCGGCGAAAGAAGTTTTCATCTCTTCGTTGATCTCAAGCAAGCAATTGTTTTTCGTTAGTGGCAGAATTTCACCTAAAGTGTTGAGATGTTTCCATAAGCCCACTACAAGCTTATTCTTTTCGTTGTTGGTTTTCCAACAACTCTGTTATAACCTTCTTGGAAGGGTGCTTTCCAAGCTCATTTGTGGCAAAAGTTGTCATTTTCTTCTCCATCCTTTTGTCCCAACAATCTAGCTTCTATTCTTTCATTCCGGAGGCATTGTGGTGTTGCTCTCTTCACCCATCACCCCGTTTTGTCAAGATCACGTTATTATCTTGCTCATCCATTTAACCAGAGTGTCGTGTCCTCTTTTCAAGTTCTTTCATCTTATCAAGTCTTGCATCTCTTTTCAACCGGAGTGCTATCCGAATTTGATCTTCCTTGTTCCTTGTTTATCTTGTTTCAACCAGAGTGGTTCCAATTCCTTCTTGTCCATTGTACTCGTTATTCATAGTTGTGCAACCTCCAAGGTTCACATGGTGCTCCTGGTTTCTATTTTCTACCGCAGTGCTCTCAATTGTGTTCAACTCCGTTGTGTTCTTTATTTCAACTTTTCAACCTCTCAAGGTTCTTTGGTTTCACTCTTTTGTCGAAGAAACAACTTGTCTTACCTCTTTCTCTTCCGCTTCTCTCCGGCGCCATCCTAGATCTCGGGACAAGATCCTCTCGTAGTGGTGGAGTGTTGTAATGCCCCAGATACAACTTTCCACATTCATAACTCCAACTCTTGCCTTTTCCGGAGATGCGATTTGATATTTCCTTCGTGGTTGGGTTTTTGTCTTTGTTTTGCATTTTGTTCATGTCTTGCATTTCATCTCATAGCATCATGCGCATTGCATCTGCATGTTTTCATAAAACTTGCATCTGCTTGTAGTTGCCACTTCTTTCTTGTCTCTGTTGACCTTCTCTCAGTTCAACCGGGCCACTCTCTTCTCTCTCTCCTCTCAGCCCATCAAACCCCTTTGTCTCTGTGACCCTTTGTCAGACCCCTCGCGCGCGTCCGAAACTGCCCGAACCCGTACCGCTCATTCATCACTGTTGCATACAGATCATCCCCAAATATCCCTAAAATATATTCGGTTTATTTATTGAACTCCCCTAGTCTGTTTTTCCCGTCCGTCCGATTTAAATCGGATGTCCCAAAAATTCCCCTCATTTCACTATAATATAGACCACCTACCTACATGCCAACCCTAAATTCTAGGAGATTTGTCCCTGCCGCCGCCGCACTCATCTCCCACCTCGGGATCCCTCCCGATTCCCACCTGCACTCCTCAGCGATCCAGATGGCCGCACCCATGATCCAAAAATCCTCTCGGCCTCCAATCCATAGCCCTCCACCTCTCGATATCTCCTCACCAACCAGGGCCTCCCCTGGATCCCCTCATCCACCTACTGCAGCTGCTGTCGTCCGCGACCGCAGGAGCAGGAGCTCTTGCCGCCGCGAGCGCCCAAGGCCCCAACCGCCCGAGCACCACCACCGGCGTCTAGGACCAGGCTGCACCGCCCTGCCGTGTACTTCTTCTGTTTTCCCCTTCCCTCCGGTTCCCTCTCTCCCTCACGATCTCTCCTCTCTGTTTCTCTGAACAGCAGCTCACCACCGACCGGAGCCGATGGAGCTAAGCCACGCCGGCGTCGATCTCCACCGACCCCATGCCATGGCCGCCCCGCGAGCTCCTCCTTCCACACCCCGTGGAAAAGAACCCCAACCCCGGCGTCCGCGTCGCCAAGTACCTCGACCGCGCCTGAGGCCACCAGCGCCACCGGGCCTCTCTGCCTCCCCTGTCCGAGCCACAGTGAGTCTGCAGCCTGCCTCCTCTCTAGCGTCGCGCCAAGTCCCACGTCGCCGGCAGCCGTTCCCGCTGTCCGTCGCCGGCAGTCGTCCGTCGCCATGAACCTGCTGCTGTTTCCGTTCTTCAGGAACGAGCAGCAGCAGCTCGCCCGCTCATCCCCATTGACCGTGCGCCTCGCGCACTTGGGCCAGATCAGCGCCAAGACCCAGCGTCGCCCCTGTCGGCCCTCTCTCCACCGATCGGGCCTTGGCCCATGGTGAGCAGATCCCCAACGCCACTCCTCTGTTCCTACTTGGGCTTGGCCCAATTCTTCTACTGTTGCTGATGTCTTGCGCCCAGTAGTTTCGGCCCATTTCATGTTTTTTTTACTGCTGCGAATTTAGCTATTATCCAGGTTTTACAGATTTGCAGAAAAACCCCTAAGCATCATGCATATAATAACTCATGAATGGTGCATCGGATTAAAATGGTTTAAACATGTAAATTGCTTAGAATTATGTGTAGATTAATAATATGCCACTTTCATCCATGTTTAAAATGTTTAAATTGTTGTTTGCATTTGTTTTGCATAATAGCATGTTAAAATGATTTATTTCATAACTAATTAACCATAACTTCGAATTTAATAAACTTTATATGTAAATGGGGTGGAAAAATGCCTAGTTTAACATGATGCACTTTGTTTTACTGTTTAACAATATTAAAATATGTTTTAGGGCAGAACAATACCAAATTCGAAATATGCACATCGTGATTTTTCTGAAATTGTTGATCGTTGTTCCGGCCTCATTTAAACTTGCCTAAATAGTTAGTTTACTTATGCTTCACCTCTTGCCTTGTTTAACAACATTTAATATTGTTGGGTACATAAACGAGATTAAACTAAATATGTCAATGTGGTGTTTTGTCAATATGCAACTCGTTGCATATTGAGCTCCACTTAACTTGTAGTATTGTTTGTTGCACTTTGCCATGCCATGCCTCATTAAACCGGTCATACATCATACTTGTTTGTGCATCATGCCATGTTTATGCTTGTGCATTTATCATGTTGTTTGTTTCTTTCCGGTGTTGCTTCTTAGTTCCGGTAATGTTGCGGTTGTGAGGATTCGTTCGACTACTCCCGCTCGTTTTCTTCATCGACTCGTTCTTCTTCCTTGCGGGATTTCAGGCAAGATGACCGTCACCTTGGATCTCACTACTATCATTGCTATGCTAGTTGCTTCCTTCTATCGCTATGCTGCGCTACCTATCACTTGTTCTTCAAGCCTCCCAAATTGCCATGTCGGCCTCTAACCTTTTTTTCACCCTTCCTAGCAAACCGTTGTTTGGCTATGTTACCGCTTTGCTCAGCCCCTCTTATAGCATTGTTAGTTGCAGGTGAAGTTGAAGATTGCTCCATGGTGGACAGGATTATGTTGGGATATCACAATATCTCTTATTTAATTAATGCATCTATATACTTGGTAAAGGGTGGAAGGCTCAGCCTTATGCCTGGTGTTTTGTTACACTCTTGCCGCCCTAGTTTCCTTCGTACCGGTGTTATGTTCCCGGATTTTGCGTTCCTTACGCGGTTGGGTGATTTATGGGACCCCCTTGATAGTTCGCTTTGAATAAAACTCCTCCAGGAAGGCCCAACCTTGGTTTTACCATTTGCCTCACCACCACCTATACCTTTCCCTTGGGTCGGCCAACCCGAGGGTCATCTTTATTTTAGCCCCCCCGAGCCAGTGCTTCTCTAAGTGCTGGTCCAAACCGAGCGATGTCTGGCGCCCCCTGGGCAACCAGGGTGTATGCCAACCCGTCGTCTTGCTCATCTGGTGTGCCCTGAGAACGAGATATGTGCAGCTCCTATCGGGATTTATCGGCACATCCGGGCGGCTTTGCTGGTCTTGTTTTACCATTGTCAAAATGTCTTGTAACCGGGATTCTGAGATTGGTCGGGTCTTCCTGGGAGACGGAATATCCTTCGTTGATCGCGAGAGCTTATCATGGGCTAAGTTGGGACACCCCTGCAGGGTATTATCTTTCGAAAGCCATGCCCGCGGTTATGTGGCAGATGGGAATTTGTTAATGTCTGGTTGTAGATAACTTGACACCAGATACGAATTAAAACGCATCAACCGCGTGTGTAGCCGTGATGGTCTCTTTTCGGCGGAGTCCGGGAAGTGAACACGGTTTTGGGTTATGTTTGACGTAAGTAGGAGTTCATGATCACCTCTTGATCATTACTAGCTTCACGACCGTTCCTTTACTTCTCTTCTCGCTCTTATTTGCGTATGTTAGCCACCATATATGCTTAGTCGCTGCTGCAACCTCACCATTTTACCCCTTCCTTTCCCATTAAGCTTTGCTAGTCTTGATACCCATGGTTATGGGATTGCTGAGTCCTCGTGGCTCACAGATTACTATAACAACAGTTGCAGGTACAGGTTATGCGATGATCATGATGTGAGAGTGATGTTTGCTTGTTTTGGAGTTCTCCTTCTGCTTCTTCTTTGATCAGGGGATAGGTTCCAGGTCGGCAGCCTGGGCTAGCAGGGTGGATGTCATTTGATCTTCTGTTTGTGTTTCATCCGTAGTTGGATGTTGATCTTATGTATGATGTATTGTTGTACCCTTGCGTCATTGGTATGCCTTGTATGTATCCCCAACTATTATGTAATGGTTTGATGTAATGATATCCACCTTGCAAAAGCGTCTTCAAGATGTGCTTCTATCCTTGGTGGGACCTTCGAGTTCCTTTAGGATAGGGTCGCATCTTGGGCGTGACAAACATGCAATTCATATCTAGGGGGAGAATCTTCATCATCACTTTCATCAATATTATCAGTTTCAATAATTTCATTCTCTTTAGCCCTAGCAAGTTGTTCATCAAGAAATTAACCTAATGGCACAGTAGTATCAAGCATAGAAGTAGTTTCATCATAAGTATCACGCATAGCAGAAGTGGCATCATCAATAACATGCGACATATCAAAATTAATAGCAAAAGCAGGTTTAGGTGTCGCAAGTTTACTCAAAACAGAAGGAGAATCAAGTGCAGAGCTAGATGGCAGTTCCTTACCTCCCCTCGTAGTTGAGGGAAAAATCTTAGTCTTTTCGTCTTTCAAGTTCCTCATAGTGACCAGCAGATATAAGTCCCAAGTGACTCAAAGAATAGAGCTATACTCCCCGGCAACGACGCCAGAAAATAGTCTTGATAACCCATAAGTGTAGGGGATCGCAACCGTTTCTGAGGGTAGAGTATTCAACCCAAATTTATTGATTCGACACAAGGGGAGCCAAAGAATATTCTCAAGTATTAGCAGTTGAGTTGTCAATTCAACCACACCTGGATAACTTAATATTTGTAGCAAAGTATTTAGTAGCAAAGTAGTATGGACGTAACGGTAATAGTGGCAAAAGTAACAATAGCAGTTTTGCAGTGATTGTAACAGTGGCAACGGTAAAGTAACTAAGAAAAGATCAATATGTGAAAAGCTCGTAGGCATTGGATCAGTGATGGATAATTATGTCGGATGCGATTCCTCATGCAATAGTTATAACATAGGGTGGCACAGAACTAGCTCCAATTCATCAATCTACTGTAGGCATGTATTCCGAATATAGTCATACGTGCTTATGGAAAAGAACTTGCACGACATCTTTTGTCCTACCCTCCCGTGGCAGCGGGGTCCTATTGGAAACTAAGGGATATTAAGGCCTCCTTTTAATAGAGTACCGGACCAAAGCATTAACACTTAGTGAATACATGAACTCCTCAAACTACGGTCATCACCGAGAGTGGTCCCGATTATTGTCACTTCGGAGTTGCCGGATCATAACACATAATAGGTGACTATAGACTTGCAAGATAGGATCAAGAACTCACATATATTCATGAAAACATAATAGGTTCAGATCTGAAATCATGGCACTCGGGCCCTAGTGACAAGCATTAAGCATAGAAAAGTCATAGCAACATCAATCTCAGAACATAATGGATACTAGGGATCAAACCCTAACAAAACTAACTCGATTACATGGTAAATCTCATCCAACCCATCACCGTCCAGTAAGCTTACGATGGAATTACTCACACACGGCGGTGAGCATCATGAAATTGGTGATGGAGGATGGTTGATGATGACGACGGCGACAGATTCCCCTCTCTGGAGCCCTGAACGGACTCCAGATCAGCCCTCCCGAGAGAGTTTAGGGCTTGGCGGCGGCTCCATATCGTAAAACGCGATGAATCCTTCTCTACGGGTTTTTCTCCCCGAACGTGAATATATGGAGTTGGAGTTGAGGTCGGTGGAGCTCCAAGGGGCCCACGAGGCAGGGGGCGCACCCCCCCCCCCACCCTTGTGGACAGGGTGTGGGCCCCCTGACCTTGATTCTTTCGCCAGTATTTTTATTAATTCCATAAATAACTTCCGTGGAGTTTCAGGTCATTCTGAGAACTTCTATTTCTGCACAAAAATAACACCATGGCAGTTCTGCTGAAAAGAACGTCGGTCTGGGTTAGTTCCATTCAAATCATGCAAGTTAGAGTCCAAAACAAGGGAAAAAGTGTTTGGAAAAGCAGATACGACGAAGACGTATCATATCACGAACCTCAAGTTCCTCTTGCTGTGATTCCAGCAGATGTTTGGCCTCAGGATCAACTTCGACAAGAGTGCGGTGATGGTCTTGGGCTACTCCTAGGACGAGCGATAGAGCATAGCGGATCGGCTTAACTGCCAGCTCGGGTGCTTCCCCACGACCTATCTGGGGATACCCGTTAGTGACTCCAGGCTCACGATGGCTGAGCTGCGCCCCACGGTGGGGAAGCTTTAGTGTCATACCGAGCCCTGGCAGGGTCGGTGGCTCTCAAAAGAGGCTCGTACAGTGCTCATTAACTCGTCCCTCTCCAGCCTACTCTTATTCATCATGAGCTTCTATAGCCTTCCGGAGACTCTTCATCACGAGATTGCCACTATTCAGGGGCGATTCTTCTGGGCCGGCGAGGGCGATAAATAGAAGTACCACATGGTTAGGTGGTCAGAGATCTGCAAACCTCACGACCAGGGCGGACTCAGGATCATGTCCTCTGAACGCATGAACATTGCCCTCCTGACTCAGTGGCTCTGGCGGATTGCCAACGGAGATGGTGGCCTATGGCTTAGCATCATTCAATAGAAATACCTCCGCGACCAGCCTCACGCCTTCTGCCATCGATCTGGGGGCTCCCAATTCTGGCAATCCATCATCCGGCTCCTCCCAGTCCTCCGGATCGGGACCTCGATTGAGGTAGGATCCGGCACCGCCACGATGTTCTGGTTCGATAGATGGATTGGAGACATGCCCCTCACGGCCTGCTTTCCTGAGCTATTCTCCATCGCGGCTGCCCCACGTATTTCTATCGCGACTGCCCTTATTGACTTGGAGCAACTCACGTTCTGGAGACCTTTTGGCCCGGCTGAGAACGCGGACTGGCAAGAGCTGCTTGACTGCATTGCTTTACACGAGCCTGATCTCACGACTGAAGACGACCGATCCAGATGGTGGCTAGAGCCTTCTGGACAATTCTCCACTAAATCTCTCTACCAGACCATCGCCCCCTTGCTTGGCCATGAGGCGCTCACCTCCATCTGGGAGATTCACCTCCCTCTGAAAATTAGGATATTCTTGTGGCAATGGATTCGCGGTCGGCTCCCGTCCGGCGTGCAGGTCCTGAAGCGCAATGGCCCTGGTGATGGGTGTTGCCCGCATTATGGGCCTGAAGAAGATTCGAACCATATCTTCTTCTCCTGCATGTCCGCGCAGTTCCTATGGAGTTGTTTCCGCGAGATAGTGGGTGGAAGCTGGGACCACAGCAACTTCCCCGCTCTCTTCGCCGAACTCCAGGCGATCCTACCCACGGTGCGTCACATTAGGTGGCTAGCCATTAGGGTGCTTGCCTGGATACTGTGGACTGTTAGGAATAAACTTGTGATTCAGCGTGTTCCTCTTCGTCGTGCTACTGACGCTTTGTTCAAATGGCCTGGCTACTTGCAGCTTTGGCGGCCGCTTAGCCGTCCCAGGGAGAGAGACGACATCACCTTCATCATCACCCAACTTCGCGCGATGGCTCTCCGGATGGCTCCGCCACTTCCCCCACCACCACTGGAACCAGATTAGATCGTCGTCATCTCGGCTCCGCCACCGCCGACTATGTGTTGTTTCGTCATGCGTCTATGTTGGACTTGTTGTGTTGTGCCCACAACTGAACTTGGGTCTGTGTGTGTGTGTATGTGTGTGTGTGTGTGTGTGTGTGAGTGTTGGACCCTACCTGTGATGGCGTTGTGTTGATGTGTGGTGTGTTCAGTTGTTACCTTGGGAAGGAGATCAAAGCAAAGACAACACAACTATCCCAGTGTTTCTTCATCTTTGAATGGTGTGAGACAAACTATGAAGCACATAGCCTTACTAAGCACACTTTTGAACTGTGTTTGTTCATGTGTCTACATGTTAGATTCTTCTGATCTACCGCTAGTCCCGTGGTGCAACAAGTTCTGCACGGCTCCGACGAGGGAGGAGCGATGACGGCGGTGCACCTTCGCCTCGCTTCAGTGTTTGTAGTCATCACTAGTTGGCCTATAAGCCTGGATTAATTTTTATTATTTTCAGTGTTTCTTGTATTTTTATTATTTCTAGTGTTGTTTGTACTGCCATGATATATGATGATTACATCGGAATTTTTCTTGCAAAAAACACTTTAGGACCCTATTTGTGGCTCTTTTAATCCTCGGACTTAAATTGTATTCTCATGTATTTGGACATTGATCAATAAAGAGAATCTGTTTATAGACTCAAAAAAATGGGTGATTAAATTGCTTAAAAGTTTTTTCACAGGAAAAAATCTCAAAAGATAACGCGCTCCAATCACACGGGTTGCTTTGACTGCCCGTGGACCAGGGCCCGCTTCAACCCGCCGCCGACGGCGGCGGTGGCCATCCCGGCCGCCGGCGCCCACCTTGCTTCCCCCAACCCCCATGAATCCCTGATACAAGCAAGCTCTGCGCCAGCGGATCATCAGGGTCGCGTCCGGCTTCTGGAGAAAGGCCGTACTAATCGCATCAGAGCTGGGTCCTGGGTGCTCGCCTCCATTCAGCCGAAGGTGAGCCCTGTTCTTCCTTCGATTTCAGCTGTCCGTCCGAGCCCCCGAGGCGAGGGAGAACCCGATCCGGGGCGATTCACGGGGAGCCCTCTGTGGCTGTGCTCTGCCCGCCCTTGGTCGCGGTCTCTTGCCGATTTCCAGGAAATATGGACTGAATCAGACTTACTGAATATTAACAACCCTATACCAGCACGCCGCTCCTGCAGTTCAGACATTGTTTCTCTGCAAGGCCAACATGGAGCAATGGCGTGCAACAACCTTTGCGTCTCTTGTCCATGGATCAATCCTTGCTCCACATGTTTGCTTGCTAGCTACAGTGTGTTGTCAAACGGACCTAACCTAAGCTAGGAACCGGATCCAGTTTTGTTCAGTAGCACCCATATTTTGTCAATCTCCACAAGGAAACTATCTAGCATGATCACTTGGGATTGCCTCCCACAGCTTTGCCCGCAGAAGAGTCAATACTCTCATATGTGGCCTTCACAACAGATTGTTTCAGTTCTCTTCTTTCATGGAAAAAATGTACTGTAATTATTTTCAGCTAATTGGGATGCTGCTTCGAGTGCATACTTGAAAAAGGAAATGCCTAAGAACATCAACTACAGATAGTGTACACCTAGACGATGGCGCTTGCGGGCGTCCTGTTTCCTTCTTGAAGGCGTCTCCGAAGGTCCCACTCAGTTCTCTTCGGGTGAGTAGGCAGTGGATATTGAGTTGGCCGGCGCCTTTTTTATTTCCTTTTTCTTTTTTTCTTTTTTGTGCTCATGGTCGGGGGTTTCGCTAGACTGTCCCTTAATCAATCAAGCATCTTTGTTGTTTTCGGCCTGCTCTTCCTTATAAACCGGGCCAATTCTATTCTTTTTTATGAAAATTGTAGGACCACCCTGTCCTCTTGACGAGGTTTCGTCATAAAAAAAGATAGTGTACACCTAGATTATCAAGCACATTACTGAGAAAAATTACACACCATTGAATAGTTATTAACAATGAGGGAACTTGTCCGCTACGCAGGTACACGAGTTGATTGCTTGTCCAGGCTTAACCTAAGCACAGGGGCTGACAAAACAGGAGACGCGGCCGGCCATGGCATCCTACTGCTGTTTTAGGATATCAAGGACACGTTTGCCAAGCTTTACTGTACCACGATATCGGTTGATAACGCTCCAAGACATGCTTTGCCTGATTCTTCGTCCAGAAGGTGAAGTGGTTGCCATCGAGGGCACTGGCGGCTTGGGAAAGACATGGGCGGCAAAAGCGGCATTTGAAACCGCAAGGAACTCTAATCGCTTTGATACATATATCTGGGTTTCATTGTCTACAAGCTGTAGTCTGAGACGGTGCACTGAGAAGATTGCCACATGTCTTTCGATTGACATTGGTGAAGAACTGTTATCATCGAGAATTAGGGTAATGATCAAGGAACGTCTCATGAGACGGAAGTTCTTGTTGGTTCTCGACAATGCTTATTTTGTCGAGGAAAACATCTTAGGGAAATTGGGGATTCCATGTCCTCGAGAGCAGAGTTTAGGTTCAAAGGTCATTGTGACCACAAGAACCGGGAGGACAGTGTCAGTCATGGATCCAGCTATACTTATATCGCCACAACCTCTCACAGATCAGGCCTCATATGACCTACTGCGCGAGAAGATCGGCAGAGATATTGATCTGCAGTTAATTGACAACTGCTTTGGCATGCCATTGTCGATCATCTTACTGGCTGGGGCACTGTGTGATATACCTACACAAGAGTCGAGCAAGTTAATAAGTGAAGCTTATGTGGCTCTAAGACCCAAGATATCAGTGTTCACCACAATGATTCGCCTTGTAAAGTTTTCTTACCATCGGCTTCCTAGTGATACTGCCAGGCGCTGCTTCCTATACTGCCTACTCTTCCCTGACGATGAAGCAATCACTGTCAAGGACCTGATCATTTTATGGAAGCTGGATGGTATCATTCAAGAAGCTAGAGATTCTCATGAGGCTAACTGTTATGGGGAGGAAATTCTCCATGTGCTTTTAAAGCATGGTTTGATTCATTTTGAGGGTGACCATCATATCCGCATCCATGATGTCATCAGAGAGACGGTATCACAAGTTGGACGTGAGAATGGCTATGTGGAGCAGCCTGAAAAGTACTTTGACAATGACATTCCATTTGAGTATCTTCTTGCCAAGTTCGGTGGAAGGATTTCCTTGATGAACAACACAGTGAAGGAAGAACTCCGTGCAAGTCCAAGTCATGAGTTCTTCTCAACTTCAACCCTGCTTTTAAGAGGGAACCGCCATATGAGAACCATATCGGAAGAATTTTTCTGCCGTGTGGGAATGCTTAGAGTGCTAGATCTGTCCTTCACTCCAATCAGAATCCTTCCCCAGTCCATTTCTCGTCTGTTTCACCTCCGGTTGCTGCTACTGGCTGGATGTGGACACCTGGAGAGAATTCAGCACATAGGCTCGCTGGAGATGCTGGAGGCACTTAGTGCATCAGGTTGTGGCTCCCTAAAAAGGGTAGAATGCGGATCATTTGACCGTATGGGGTTGCTCAAGATCCTCGACCTTTCGAGAACTTCTATCGAATGCTTGCCATCCCTGGCTGCGTCTGTGGAGCTTAACCAGCTTCTGCTACAAGATTGCGCATTTCTCAAGTCTGAGCGAACTATGGAAACAGACCACAAGTCCTGTGATACAGAATTTATCAGGTTCCCTTATGGAGTTTCAAAGAAAGGTGCTGTCAGTAACCTACAGATAGGGACAAGTAAGGATCTGGTGAATTGGATGGCCATGCTTTGGTTACCTTGTGGACTGAATTTTGAATTTTCTGACAGATTTGGTATGAGGGTCTCTCAAGATGTAAACCAGGACAGAAAAACATACATTTATGCAAGCCATGCCAAGTTCGTTCAGTCTTTGCATAAAGACTCTCCACTGTGGTCAAACTGCCTTCGGAAGTTTCACATAGTTATCTCCCCTTTAAAGTACGATCAAACCATGGACAATAGCTTTGGAGTATGGAGAACAAAATTCTCTGCGCTGGACGTGCAGTCCGGTGATTTCGATAGGGTTTTGGAGATAAACTGTGCCGGAGTTGCTAATGATCTTGAAGGGGTTCTTGGAAACGCTGAGCTAATATCGTTGAAAAATATAACAGCGACAAATCTGGTATGGACCCTGAATACTAGAACACTGACAGCAGCAGCACGAGAACTTTGGGTAGAAGACTGTCACCAACTGGAGAACCTCTTCTCACCGGAAGAAGCGCCTACAGTGGGCAACTTGCAGAATATATGGATCTCCAACATGGACAATCTAGCATACTTCTGCCGAGTGACGGTGGAAGATTTGACCAGTTTCAGTTGTCTGATGCACTTGCTCCTCGATTGCTGTCCAAAACTGAACTTCCTCTTTCCTTCATCCCTGCGCCTGCCGAATCTTCGTAGCCTACAAATAAGGTTCTGTGACAGCTTGGAGAGAGTGTTCTACGAATCGGTTGCCGCGGAACATGCTCTTCCGGGGCTACAGTCACTCCAGCTGTGGGAGCTTCCAGAGCTTATCTGCATCTGCGGAGGGGTCCTGCCGTCTCTCAAGGACTTGAAGGTGAAGGGCTGTGGGAAACTTAAGGGAATCCCTATCGGTGTCACTGAAAATAACCCGTTCTTCGCAACAATAATAGGAGAAATGCAATGGTGGAACGATTTAGTCTGGGGTGATGAAAGTGTCAAGCGCTGGATATTGTTTAGGAACTGGGGCCCCTTGCTACCGCATTTTGCAACTGAAGGATGAACTTTCCAGGCTTTTTTTTCCGTGTTGGCGGTGATGCTTCGCAAGGTGCTCAGAGTTGCTTTTGAGGTGTTGGCTGTTGTCTGTCGAGTAAGTTAGTGACAGGAGGTGCAGTGGTTGTCTAAGCTTAGCATTTGGCGCCAGCGGCTCTCGATATCGCGACATGACATTGAAGAGTGCGATGCCCTTCGGCGGCGTTGTTGCGCTCCTCGACGTGCAATGTACTCAAGATCATCCCCAGGGTACTTTCTGGGCAAGCGGGGCGGTTTGTGCTCCCTGCTTTATCTTGGGAGAGATGGCTCAGAAATTTCAGAGCGGATCTTACTCTGGTTATCCATAGAGTACAAAACACTCGAATAACTTCAAAGGTTGGATACAACATAAGTAATTTGTAACACTTCCTGCACTCTCTGCACACCTGTAAATATTCTCTATGTACATGTTTTTTTAATTTGTAAAACTCTGCACTATGATCCTTTCCCTACTGTATTTTGGCAAGAGCATCAGTGGTAAAAAAAGGTACCCTACATAGGATTGGGGGTTGTAAAATTTATATGGTATGCATTATTTTGACCTCCATCTTATAGGGAATCTAACAAGTGTTTGAATTTTGTTCCTTTGAGAACTTCAATGAACTTCTCTCTACTCACTGTCTTCTTTCCTCCGAAATTTATGAATTACTTTGCTGTGCATCATCCAAAGGAATTACTTGCGAAATTTATTGGAGGATTTGGCCAGCCCATGCAACTCAACATACCCTCCATTCCTCTTTATAGTGCATTTTTTGTGTGCGCTAAAGCTCCGAATTGTAGTGCACATTTGCAGTGCTAATAAAGGAACAAAGGGGGAGCAAAAGGAGTACTCCCTCCGTCCCGAAAAACATGTCGCAGTGACATTTTTGCGAAAACCCTCTCTGCGAATTCCCGACACAACCCGCAGTCCCTGGTCGTCTCCCTCGCAGCCTCACTCGTCTCCCCTGCGCGCCGGAGTCCTCCCTCTCGGCTCCCCCTGCGCGCCGGAGCCCTCCCTCTCGGCTCCCCCCGCGCTGGAGCTCCCCTGCTCGGCTCCCCTGCGCGTCGCCGGAGCTGCCTCGGCCCACACCTCCACCGCGTTGCTTCCCTCTCCTTGTTCCCTTGCTCGTTCCCCATGGTGAACCATGGGAAGGAGAAGGCTCGATTTTTGTTCTCGATCTGCTCTCCGACGGCGGCGGCCTTCCCCGAGCTTGGCGAGCTGGAGCTGTCCCTTCCCGTCGTCGATCTGCTCTCCGCGACGCCGCCTGCCTCCCCGGACCATCCCCTCTCGCTCAGCCGCGACTCCCTCCCTGGAGCAGCCGCTCCCGCCCAACCCAAAGCCGCCGGCCGGAGCTACGCCGCAGCACGCTCCCTCCCTCCTCTTCTTGGGGACCGGATTGTGGTCGAGGAGGAGCTTGCCCTTGTCGCCCAGCAGCTCCCGCTCCAACGGGCTCGTCCACAAGTCCGGCAGCACCAGCCGCTCTTCCCTCTTCCGGTCCGCCCTCCTCCCTCCCCTCCCGTGGCATGCTCTATTCTGTTATCTTCCTTCTTTCTTTGTCCTGATGATTTTTACTGATGGAGTTGTACACATAGGCGACCCAAATCCAACATTTTAGTAAGATTTTTACTGTCTCAAAATTCACCCATGAACCCTGACTCTGAAATTAGTACTGATGGAGTTCTTATTCATGTCTAATTGTGTTGACAGAGTTCAATGTACTCTGTCAATAGAACCAAAACTGATTTATTACCTTCCCGTATGAACTTCACTGAAAAAATCAGTCACCATTCTGAATTTTGACAGTACTCTACAAACTGCTTCTGGGCAGGAAGCAGATACAGTTTTTCTTGGTGGGCGTGGTTTTGGAACAGCCATGTCTTCTCTAATTTTGAAAGTGCTTGAGTTTAGAGTATGGTCATACTTTTGCTTAGGGTAAGTTAACACGTCTCTTTCTACAATTTTTAAATGCTTCTTGTCAGGAAGGGAATTATGTTTGTAAGGATAGTGTATTTTGCAAAGGCTTTTGTACTTGTTGTTTTTATGTCTAACTACCAACTGTCTATTCTTAAATAAAAACAGCAGGGTAATTGCTTTTCTTACTGGTGCTCCTGATTATGAAGATGGTCAACTAGACACTAAGAGATATGGTGAGCAATATGCTAGCAAAGGGGAAGATGTTGACCTCATGTTGCTCCCTGAGCAGATACCTTCCTATAGAGATCCGGTAAGCTTGTGCTTCTTTTGCAGTAAAAAAAAATTCTATCCATTAGTGAAATTTTGAAACAGGCCACTGTGGTGCTGTTGTTGTTCAAGCAGGAGTATGTGTACACATATTTGCAGGCGAATGCTATCCTGAGATTGACTTACAGTTAATTGCTATCCTTAGATTGACCGAACTTCAGTACATTACTTCTGTTCTGACTTGAAGATGTCCTCGAATGCCAAATTGCTCTCAAACTTTGAACCCCTTTCATTTTCTTCCATGTAAAGTTTTTTTTTAAATGGCAGTGGATGTTGAGTAATCTATGCTAGCAATGTGATGTTAGAAAAGGCGTATTTCTAGACCTGCTTGTAAATTACTCCACACAAACAAGTGCATTTTTCTAGACCTGCTTGTAAATTACTCCACACAAACAAGCAAATTCAATAGACATTTTTACAAGAATTCAGTAGATTTCTTCCCATGGTTGCTATTTGTTTCTCTTGACCCCTGGTAATTACTCTTGGCCCCTGGTACTCCAAGAAGACTATGCAGTTATCCTAGACTATTGCAATCATCCTTTCAGGTAGCAATAGCCTTTTTTGATTTAAAAGCCTGGCTACCATGGTCCTTGGGTATATTTCATTCTGTGTGCTAACTAGAGAAGACATGGCATGCATGCATGCACATAGGCTGTACTTGTTGAACAGGGGATTTTTTACCTGGAAATATTGGTTTACTCTAATCCACCCAAACTCAGTCTTCATTTTACTGAATTTAGATTAGATGTTGACTTGTTTCTACCGGGAGAAGATGTTGGTTTATTCTTTATTTTGATTGTTGTGGTTGCTCGACAAGTTGCCTCTCAGATTATTGCTCTCAGTGCAAACTGGAGTAGATTAATTAATTTGGAGTGTGTGGTCTGTGGTGGGCTCAACTCTTCCTCCTGATGTTGTAAAAAAATCTTGTTCCACTGGATGGATGGAGCCTCTTTTTTCATCTGAAAGACACCCCACATTTCTGAAGATAGATACACCTACAGTTTCAGCAGTGAAGTAGTACCACACTCTGATCTGATCTGTTTCCAATTGTAATAAAAGTTGGTTATTTACTTATCAGCTGAGTACAAGTAGTGGAGATTGACTAGTTGTTTCCTTGTGCAAGGTTCACAGCAAAAAACTGGTATTGAATTCGCCGCCGGCTCCGAGACCTCGACCGGACGGACGAAAGGCGGATTGAAATCATTGCTATGGCGCCGTATATTATATGCAGTCCCACGTTTTCCTCTTCCTTTATTTAGGTGAGCATCATCACAAAACATGCATCATCAGACAGGTGTAGGTTGACTGAATATTGACTGAATATTGGGCATGTGATATTGATCTGAGCAGGATTTGTTTTTATCTCTGAATTTGTATGATATGTGAACCCCAAAACATGCATCGTCAGACAGGTGTAGGTTGATGCCCCTCCATTTTTCACATCACAGACTAGACTAGGTGATCAATTTCTTTTTAAATGCTAGGAAAAGGGGAGGTGTTCACCATTCTATAGAGAGCAGAAAGATTGATGGCTAGGGAAACTCATGGAGAAAAGAAGACAAAGTTCTTCAGTTAACATTGACTGACTGAATTGTGCGATAGGCAGGAAGCGTCGTACCCTGTTCGGGGCTGCGCCTTCGTGTTATATAGCAGGGGCTTATCCCTGGATATGCATACAAGTAGTTGGAGAGATTACATCTTGGAAGGCAAGGAAAGAATAAGAGATAGAGATAAACACATTCGGTTTGGAGAGAATCTAAACTATCTCCTAACTATCCTGTACCGAAGCCTACGTGACCTATGCCATCGTGACATGATGTTTAACACCCTCCCTTAATCACAACTCTGACAAGTTGAGATTACACTTAAACTCTTCAAAGCTCCGTGTAGGTAACGCCTTGGTAAAGCCATCTGCAAGCTGATCTCTTGAATGAATAAACCGGATTTCCAACTGTTTGTTAGCAACACGTTCTCTGACAAAGTGGAAATCAATCTCAATATGTTTTGTTCTAACATGAAAGACTGGATTTGCGGAAAGATATGTGGCACCAAGATTGTCACACCACAAGCATAGTGCTGGGATTCGTCTTATACCAAGCTCTTTGAGCAAAGACTGAACCCATATAATTTCTGTAGTTGCATTTGCTAATGCTTTATACTCTGCTTCTGTACTGGATCTGGATACTGTGGCTTGTTTCTTGGCACACCAAGATATGAGATTGGGTCCAAAGAAGATTGCAAATCCACCTGTAGACCGTCTATCCTGCCCAGTCAAAATCAGAAAAAGCACTAACCAGAGTTGATGGAGACTTGCTGAAAGTAAGACCAGTGTTCAGAGTGTTTTTGATATATCTGACTATACGTTTAGCTGCAGTCCAATGAACTGTTGTAGGAGCATGAAGAAACTGGCATACTTTATTAACAGCAAATGAAATATCTGGTCTTGTAAGCGTCAAATATTGAAGTGCACCTACCAAACTTCTGTAGTTTGTGCTATCCTCTTGATTCAAGGGATCTCCTTCTATAAGTGACAACTTTTCTGAACTAGATAGAGGAGTAGGTGATGGTTTACAACCTTGCAACCCTACTCGTTTGACCAAATCAGTAGCATACTTTTCTTGAGAGAGATGAAGATCATTACCAATGTCTCTTTACTTCGATCCCTAAGAAGAAGTGCAAGTCTCCAAGATCCTTCAAGGCAAACTCAGCACTCAAATCCTTTAATAGTCCTGTCACTGCCTGATCAGATGAGCTTGTAACAATTATATCATCCACATAAATAAGTACAAATATAGATGTATTTGACTTATTGTATATAAACAAGGAAGTGTCAGACTTGGAAGGAATGAAACAAAGAGCTTGTAGCTTGTGACTGAGTCTGGAATACCATGCTCTAGGGGCTTGCTTCAACCCATAGATGGCCTTATCAAGCTTGCAGACATAAGATGGGAATTTTCTGTTTTCAAACCCAGGAGGCTGTTTCATGTAAACCTCTTCTTCCAGAACACCATGAAGAAACGCGTTCTGTACATCTAGTTGCCTGAGGCTTCATCCCCTTGAAACAACAATAGACAGAACAAGATGAATGGTAGCAATTTTTACAACTGGACTAAAGGTATCCTCATAGTCTATGCCATACCTTTGTTTAAAGCCTTTTGCAACCAGTCTAGCTTTATAGCGATCTATTGTTCCATCGGATTTCCTCTTGATTCTGAATACCCATTTGCAATCTATCAAATTTTTACCTTGCTTTGGGGGAACCAGATGCCATGTTTTGTTCTTCTGAAGAGCCATGTATTCTTCTTCCATAGCCCTTTTCCACTTCAAATCACCAAATGCTTCTTGCATAGAGGTCGGTTCACCTGTGGTACATGCCATGCCAAACTTGGTAATATGCTTGTAATTGACAGGTTTAATTACCCCTTTTTGAAGACGTGTACGTGTTTGCACAATAGGTACAGCCGCCGAATGCACAGAAGATCCATCAGCCGCCTGGGATCCTACGCCAGATCCTCCTGCAGGAGATGATGGCGAACTGGGATCTTCTGTGGCTTCAGCTAATGAAGAAGCGACGTGAGGCGGCGCAGACGATCCGGATCCAGTCCCTGCCAGCGGCTCGTCAGAATGTGATGATGGCGCCGGCCAACAGGGATCTGCGCTGGATCCCGAGGCGGTAGCAGACCGACCGGTCGGATCGTTCATGGTACGGCGCGCGTAGCAGCGGTCCACTCCCGTGGGCCACCGGCTCGGGGGCGGCCCAGTGGCAGGCGCTGATTGGCGCGGGTCGGAGTCCGCTGTGTGGCGAACTGGAGAGGCCCGCGTGGCAGAGGCGGGGCCGCCGCTGCTGACGCGGTTGTCGCCTGGCCCACCGCTGCTGGCGCGGTTGTCGCCTGGCGCGCCTGCCCGGTCGCGGCTGTCTCCTGGTGCTGGACCCGAGGCGCAGATTCCCTGCTGCTACACGGATCCCGTAGAAGATAGCGTGGCAGACTGTGGCGGTGATGATCTCGAGGGGGATATGCTCCCTGGAGCTGGACACATAAAATGTTGCGCGTTGAGGGTGATTTCTTCACCGTTTTTAATGATTTCTTTGCTGTTTTCTTGCCCTGTTTCACCACAAAGCTCAGCCAAACTGGTGTTATGAGGGTTAGTCAATATTGTATCATCACAATTATTTCCCCGTTGATCAGTGCCGGTTAGATGAGATGGGAGAAGAAGGATTTCTTGACGTAGGATGGCGCCGGCGTTTGGATGTAGATCAGAGAAGGGGAATTTTGTCTCATCAAAAACTACATCGCGAGAAATATATACTCGACCAGTAGAGACATCAAGGCACTTGACACCTTTGTGTTGAGCACTATACCCTATGAACACACACTGTTTGAACCGAAACATGAGTTTACGCTTGTTGTATGGGCGCAAATTTGGCCAACAGGCACACCCAAACACACGAAGCGTGGTATAGTCAGGTTTGGTGTGAAGGAGACGTTCCATAGGCGTTTCATTATTAATGACACGACTAGGTAATATGTTTATGATATGCACGGCTGTGAGAAAAGCCTCGTCCCAGAATTTCAAGGGCATAGATGCGCCGGCTAAAAGAGAGAGACCAACCTCTACTATATGACGGTGTTTGTGTTCAGCAGACCCGTTCTGTTGATGAGCATGAGGGCATGACACGTGGTGAGAAATACCAAGTTTTTGAAAGAAGGAATTTAACTTTTCGTATTCCCCTCCCCAGTCGGATTGGACAGCAATGATCTTGCTATCAAATTTTCTTTCAACGAGTGCTTGGAAATTTTGAAATACTTGAAAAACATCGGATCGCTTTTTAAGAAGATAGATCCAAGAGAATTTGCTATAGTCATCAATGAAACTTACGTAGTAAGTGTGTCTACCTACGGAAGAGGGGGCAGGACCCCAAACATCAGAGAAAATAAGCTGCAGTGGTTTGGTAGAAACACTCATAGAAATGGGATATGGCAACTGATGACTTTTAGCTCTTTGACAAGAATCACAAACTGTTTCAACATTACGCTCTCCAACATATGGGAGCTTATTTTTCCTAAGCACTCGTTCTACTAAAGAAAAAGATGCATGCCCTAGACGATCATGCCACTGGGTTGAAGATAACTTGGTGACCGCACATGCTGTTTTATTGAATTTCCTAAGCTCGGGAATCAACGGATATAGTCCTCGAACGCATCTACCTCGATAGAGGATTTTCTTCGTGACCTGATCTTGAATCAAAAAGAAATAGGGGTGAAACTCGAGGAAGACATGGTTATCAATGGCAATGCGATGAACTGAAAGGAGATTCATGGAGGCTCTAGGGACATGCAATATTTTTCTAAGATGGATTTTTCGATGAGGGGTTTTAATAATTGAGTGACCAATATGACTTATTCTCATACCTTCTCCGTTTGCGGCATGGACTTGTTCCGGGCCGCGGTATTTCTCCCTCATGGTGACCTTCTCTAACTCGCCGGTGATGTGGTTGGTAGCACCACTGTCAACATACCAGTTGGTGTCGACTCCGTACGAGGCCTCTGCCCCGCCAGCAACCTTTTCATCTTGAGAGGAGTCGTCATCCTCTTCGAAGCGATACCAGCAATCCTTCGCTGAGTGCCCCGGTTTGCCACAGATTTGGCACCGGATGGTGTCAGGGCGTGACCTGGGGGAGTTGCGGCGGCCCTTGGAGTTGGTGTAGGAGGGCCGCCCGCTACCGTTGTTGTTGTCGGGGCCGCGGAAGTTGCTGTTGTTGGCGTTGGCGCTGTTGCCGGTCTTGCTCTTCCGCGGTGGCCCGCGGTAGCGTGATCCGCCGCCACCACCACCACCACGGCCGCGAGTGGCGGCATTGGCCGACGACTTGAAGCCGCCGTTTCCCTGGAAGAGTGCAACACGCTGGTCGAAGTTGCTCATCTGGGAGAAGAGTTCGTCGATGGTGACCGGCTGTGTGCGCGCGTCGAGAGCTGAGACGAGGGGCTGGTACTCCATGTCGAGGCCGGCGAGGATGTAGGAGATCAGCTCGCCATCTTGAAGAGGCTTTCCCGTAGCAGCAAGCTCATCCGCAAGCGACCGCATGTATGCGAAGTACGTCGCCACAGACTGCGTTCCCTTCTGTGCATGAGAGAGCGCGATGCGGATGTTGTTTACCCTAGACAGCGACTGCGAGGAAAACATCCCTGCTAGTGCTGCCCAGAGCTCATGCGCATGATCGATGGAGGTGACCTGCACTAGTACTTCTTTGGTCAGGTTGTTCAACAAATAGCCCAATACCTGTTGATCTTCTCGGATCCAAACCGAGTGGAGAGGATTGGGAATTGTTTCTTCTTTCCCATCCTTGTCCTTGGTGACGACGTGCTTGGCCGGCTCTGGCGTGGTTCCATCCACGTATCCGAAGAAGCCGGCTCCTTTGATCTGCGGGGTGATTTGGGTGCGCCAGAGGACGTAGTTTATGCGGGATAGCCTCTCGGTGACCTGGCCCGAGAGGTTGGAGTTGGCTGCGGCAGAGGAGGACATGGCGGCGAGCTTTGGTGGAAGGAAAAACCTAGCGAACTAGATGTAATGGAAAAGAGGGGCTCTGTAGACCATGTGCATTAGGCAGGAAGCGTCGTACCCTGTTCGGGGCTGCGCCTTCGTGTTATATAGCAGGGGCTTATCCCTGGATATGCATACAAGTAGTTGGAGAGATTACATCTTGGAAGGCAAGGAAAGAATAAGAGATAGAGATAAACACATTCGGTTTGGAGAGAATCTAAACTATCTCCTAACTATCCTGTACCGAAGCCTACGTGACCTATGCCATCGTGACATGATGTTTAACATGAATATCTACTGATTTTTTCAGTTAACTCATGGAGCAAATCCTTACAGTACCTTCTTCCTGATGAATGTAGCTCTGGCGGCAGCACGGGCAGACAAGCAGCAACAGTACGGGTAGACGAGCAGCAGCAGTACGGGTAGATGAGCAGCAGCTGTACAGGCAAAGGAGCTCCACCGGCGGCAGGGGACAAGCATCCGCATGGGCGCGGGCAGGGGAGAAGGAGCAGCACGAGCTTGCGCGGGAGATTGAGGAAGACGCGCGGGAGATCGAGGATCACACGCGCGAGCTCCCGGTCCACTGGATCGTGGAGGCAGGCTCCGGCGACGCCGGTAGGGGATCGCGGCGGCGCACGCGTGGGAGCTCCAGCAGGATGCGCGGGAGCACGGTGAAGGACGCACGCGAGCTTGAGGAGGTTCCAGGAGGGACGCGCGCGGCAGGAGATTCCGGCGAAGCCCACAGGCAGCGGGAGGGGACCGCCGGCGCAGGTCTGGGCTGCGGCGGCAGAGGAGGTAATTGGCGACGACGGCGAGAGCAGGTACTTGGCGAAGGTGAGAGCAGGTACTTGGCTACGGCGGAGGAGCTCAGCTGGGCTCGCCGGCCCCTGGCGAATCACGCAGCTGGGCGGCGCCGGCCCCTGGCGACGCGCAGGCGACGGGCGGAGGAAGAAGGCGGGGCGGAGGGACTTGTTCGAAACACTTTTCAAACCACGAGGTTTTTTTTGTAAAATTACCAGTGAACTACGCCCGCGACATGTTTATCGGGACGGAGGGAGTATTAGTTTACTCCTGTTAGACATTATTTTCTGGGGGGAAAAGAGGTTCATCATCCATCAGGAATAGTCAAATTACAACAACTATGCATTTTGTGTGTGGCAGTTGATTGATTTGATAGTGCAGAGGGCTGTTTACTCCTTCAGCAAAACAACACCCTTAATTTATTTACTGCCATCTACTCCCTCGCGTCTAGACAAATCTAAGACAAAGAATTTTGGGACGGAGGGAGTCCTTTAAGATTCCCAACTAAATGGCTTGACATAATAGATCCAGTTCCACTTTTCAGTGCTGGCATAAAAGGAGGGCAACCTGGTGCATGTAGCTCCCGCTTGCGCAGGGTACAGGGAAGGGTCCGACCATTTTGGGTCTATAGTACGCAGCCTTTCCCTACATTTCTGTAAGAGGCTGTTTCCAGGAGTTGAACCCATGACCTCATGGTCACAAGGCAGCAGCTTTACCACACAGAAAAGTTATCTCCTTCTAAAAAAAACATAAAGTCATCCACTACAGGAACTGACAACAAAAGGGGTCTTCCAGGCTATGGCAAGTTCACATGGATGGATGAATTGCTGAAAAGAAAAGGAGATCCAATCACACATCCATAATCCATCCATCATATGCTCAAGAAATAATCGTGCTCGTCCAATGAAATCAAGCTGTATCAAGTTTACAAACTACCTACCGCTGTACAATTTTTGCCTCCACATAGATCATATTGACAAAAACAAAAGAATCTTCGGCGTGGCTGGTCGCGTGCCTCAACCAATACAAACTTCTTCCTGCAGGATTCGTCCATACAGGCGCGTCAAGGTTGTCTAATGCTGCATCTACCCAGCTCTTTCGATGTCAATTGAACCCTGCACGCGGTATTGTGCACAGGAGTTAAGATTTTTTTTTAGAGAAAATGTACAAGTAGGATTCGACAAACCGAATGGAATAACAACACAAACTTCCAAATCTAGATATAGTATTATAGTGCACGAATTTATCAGTAGAAACTATTGAAAAGGGACATTTAATTTACCACGTCAGGATGATCTCTCATCGTTCTGGTAGCAATCGAGGTAGCTCGTCTAGTCGGTTTTCTTTTCTTGTGGAAGGATTCATGGAGAGAATCCATCATTGAAGCTTCAGGCCACTTGCCACTTCTGTCAGTTGGATCCAAGTTGCTAGGGCCCCAGGTATACATCACAAACTTCCTCAC
Organism: Triticum aestivum; assembly: GCF_018294505.1. NCBI lineage: Eukaryota > Viridiplantae > Streptophyta > Magnoliopsida > Poales > Poaceae > Triticum > Triticum aestivum. The sequence goes on along the minus strand of NC_057801.1, from coordinate 79,741,609 downwards.
CTGTAAACAACAAAAGAAAAATCAGTATCCTTTATTAACCAGAGATGCAGCCCCATGGATGGCATATATAATGCTCATCGTTGGACCAAGACATGCTTCACCTTATCCCAATTCTGTTGAGCTCGCCGTTTGCTCAGAATTTTCAGCATTCTTGTATCCTCATTACGGAGCTTCTTTATCCTAGCTTCACACTGAGGAGTCCAAATAATAATCAGTTGCATACCAAATCAGTTTACACGTCATCGCACACTTATTCCTTTTTTCAGTGTGCCAATTTCAGTCCAAATAATAATAAAGTTTTCATGAACTTACTTGAGCCATGAGGCAGAGAAATATCGCTATACTGAAGGCATAAAGGCCACCAATACTCGCAATTATACTGACTGCAGGAAACAATCACTATTAGATGATAGAAAAGTAAACAGCACAAATTAGCTAAAGTTCAAATCCACAACTCATATAGCTGCCAGTGAGTTTTGTCCGACACTTGGGCCAACTTTCTCACAAGTGGGCCCTCATTATAACCACAAAAGTATGTAGCTACGTGGCGCACAAGGCTATTAATTATGGCCTATCTAGTTGCTTTGGTGTGCAGGCATGTGGAAACTCGTCTTTGTTACCATGCCAGGGATTCAGGGTTAAGCTACTTTTAGTCCCAGGAAATAGCGATGGAGGATGGTACTACTAAGTGAAACCCACTGTGAGCTGGAAACAAATTTCCTATATGCTACAAGTAGAAAGCTTTTTGTAACCATATATTCATATCTGCAGTAACATGATCAGTTTAAACTAGTAAAAGCTATGAGCTAAGTTTGAAGTTTAAGCAAATCAAACAGCTATATCAAGATCGAATTTAATGAACCACACACTAATCCAGGTCCTCTAGGATTGGAAAGTCTATCATGGAGCATAATGTTTGGGACAATTCATATGGTAGTTAGTAGTTGGATCTGAAGTAATATTGATATAGTAATCCATAATCCTCAAGTGGTTGGTTACTAGGAAATAATTTGGCCACTAAATAAACTAGAAAATCAAACAGAAATGCTCAGCCTTGTCATCATAAGGGACTCACCTGGGCCTAGCACACTTTCGTTACTAATCTCCACGATGTAGTCTGAAAGATAACTTATGTAGAGCGTAGTGTTTAATACTCCATCTGTAGGGTTCTGCAGGGAAGCATTCAAGCTCCGGACATCCGAAAAGGTGGACCCTGGAGTGAAGTCCTGAAGCAGTGGCTGCAAGAGCTTCAGGTTGTTAAGTTTGTTGTATATCTGGGGAAACAGCTGAATCTTGAGCACGTTGGAGTCTGTCCCTCTGAATGTCTTAAGCTTCTCATCGCCATAGTTGTCAGAGTTTATGGTCCCACTGACAAAGCTCACGTGCTCATTGTCCCCGGTTTGCTTGGTAGTCAGGTTGAACTGGAAGCCAACAGCTATCGCCGGCCGCGCCGGCAGGTCGACAAACTGCCAGGACACGTAGTGGTCCCTTGGAGGCATTCTGCAGCCGCTGCACTTGAGCGTGATAGACGGCCCCTGGCTCGTGTTCTGGCAACTGTAGGTCAAGAGCGTTGAGAGGGGCAACACCCTGAAGTCCATGAACCCGGGCGTCCCCATCGCGATCGTCGAAGGCGGGGTCACCTGAGAACAGGACATGCTCGAGATGGTGGTGATGTGGAACTCGATGTCGTTGACGAAGGCCAAGAGATCAGGAGCATTGGCCGGCTTGACCCGGTGCACCTCGATGTTGCGCCTATTGATGGCTTGGTACAGCAGCCTGCATCGACACATTTCGAGTGAGCATCACTATAGAGTTTTGAGTGTACTAGACTAGATGAATTTTGTGAAGCTGACTTACACAGTGACCAATCCAATGAAGAGTATGAGGGCAGCAACAGAGCACATTCCACCCAGCTCTGTCTTCCTTTTCTTGAGCACCTGCTGGTCAGCCTACATTTGGACAGCAATTGCAACCTACTTTCAGATCAGAAGGATATATTATGATATGATGATTGCGACAAGAGTACACGTGTGTTGCACAACAGGCAAAGAATGGTAATTTTTTCAAAAGGCAATCCCAATTCGCCACACGGAAGCAAGCAGCCGACCAGGAGGAAAAGTAGGAGGAAACGCTTGGGGGAAGGCGAAGCAATCAAAGACGCCTAGGCGAAGCAAACGAAGCTGTAACAGTAATTTTATTTATTTATTCCGAATTCCTCGTTAATTATTGAATGTGTGGCACAAGAAGGGAAAGAAATCGATGAATGAGTAGTGGATGCTTTGGACTAGATGAATGAATGTGCGCGGCGAAAAAGGAAATCAATGGATGGATGGATGGTTGTTAGTGAGCAGTAGTAGTAGCAGTTACCGCCCAGTGCTGGGTGTCGAAGATGCAGTCGAGGCGGCTGATCCAGAAGCGGGCGCGGAAGAGCTTCTTGTTGCCGGAGGGGTCGCGGCCGGCGAGCCTGGCGGCGGCGCAGAAGGCGAGCCAGGAGAGGAGGGTGACGAGCGCGGTGAAGAGGAGCACGGCCTGGGACTGGGTGAGGCGGCGGACGGCGTCGAGGGAGAGGACCGGGGCGAGGAAGTAGAGCGTCTGGTTGCGTGAGCCGGCGCCGACGGCCCCGACCTGCCAGTCGGCGAAGGTGTTGCCGTCGCCCGAGGCGGGGAGGGAGACGCAGGCGGTGCCGGTGCCGTTGGCCGAGAGGTAGTACCCCGGGTCGCACGCGCAGAGGGTCGCGTTGTAGGCGAACATCCGCGCCGCCGCGCACGCCGCCGCCATGGCTCCCGGGCTCTGCTGCTTGGGCCAAGAAAGTCAATCACATGGACGGGGACAGCAGGGCGGAGGGAGGGGGAGGCCGTGGTGAGCGCGACGGGCTGCTTGATAGCTTGGGTCTAGGGTTTGGAAGGGGAGGGAGGAGGATGGAGCTGGGTCTGGAATTGGGATCGGATGCAATCTCTGCTGGACGGAGAAAGGCGGAGGAGGAGGGGAAGAATCCACAGCACGGCAGGGAGGAGGATGAGGAGGCAGCTTAGCAGAGCTGGGCTGAGCTAGGATTGGCTGGCGGTCTTGGCTCAACAAAAGTGAAAAAGGGAATGCTTCTTGGTAGGAGTAGTGGTGGGTTAAAATAAAGGAGCTTAGGATACTGTTTTACCCATCTGATCTCTCTCTTTAGACTTGCTTTGTGCTATAATTGAGCAGCAAGAACCCACATTTTAGCAAATGCATATAATTGAGCAAAACTACAATGCATGTTTTCTTTTACAAGTACTCAACCACCAAAGGGCTTGCTTTTTAGTGGTCATTGACCTGCCTAATTTGTGGGGGGCTAAAATTTGGAGGCGTGTGCGTATTTTTGGATGTTACCTCGTCTTTTTCGAAATATCACCAACGTTTCTTGGCTTTTGGATCAGCATCCAACCAAAGAGAGAAATATATGTTACAGCCCGCCAACCCCCAACCGTGGGCACCTCTAGAACGGCGAGCGAGTCTAACTTACCGTTCAATGGTTCGTTGGTTTGGGCCTATACGTGACATGTACTACAACGACTAGCAACGCCCTCTCCCCTCTTTGCATAGTGCCGGTGATCGGGGTGCTACATGAACCATCGTCACTTCATATATTTTGTGCAATGGGTTAAAGCATTTTTTGAGGGAGCGTAGGATACTGTATCACCCATCTCTCTTTAAACTTTATTTATATTTTGTGCTTATCATTGAGCCTAAACAAGTCAAACAACTCACATTTTAGCAGCAAACTAACCTGTGGTTGAGATGGTTAGGTGCATAGTCAAGATCCCCACCCCATCAGGGTTTCAATCCTGGTGCTCGCATTATTCCTGGATTTATTTCAGGATTTCCGGCGATGCGCTTTCAGTGAAAGGAGACGTTCCCGTCGACAACGAGGCGCCTACGGTGACTTCGTAAATCTCAAGATGATATGCCGACTCAGTCTCTCGGAGGTGCTCATAGGGGTAGGATGTGCGTGTGTGCGTTCATAGGGGTGAGTGTATGCACGTGTATATGAGCGCTTGTGTATGTGCGTGTATATGCGCGTGTATACTGATGCTAAAAAAACTCACATTTTAGCAAAAAAATTGAGCAAACATACAATGCAATTTTTTTTTTAATTTTACAATGCAAGTTTTTGAACAGATGTCCATGCGCTGTCGATATCAACCCAAACGTATGGCCTTCGGCGGTCATTGACCGGGGCAATTTGCGCCAAGTAGAATTTGGGGGTCTTTATTTCTACGGTCATCTGAACTTTCTTGTGTTGAAATTTCAAGTCATATTTCTCGGCTTTTGGACCGGCGTCCAGCCAAGGGAGAAATCTATATTACAGCCCTCACATAATCTTGTGGTTTTAATTAGCCCACAAATTTGATACGGGGTAGAATGCAACCCACAATTCTCGCACTGTCTACAAGACCTAATGAGCCCGATATTTCCTAAAATGAAATAAATAGACGTTAAAAGGATCAAAAAAATATGTGTGCAAATATATATAGGTGACTCTATGAATGCGCCGAATTTATTAAATATATATGTCTACTATATTTAAAAATGACGCATGGTTTCATTCCTTGTCAGCCAAAACGCTAGGCGCAAAAGTTTATGTTTTCAAACAACATCAAATCATATTATCATCCAAATCATCCCAAAGGCATTACCAGGCACAAACACTAATTAAAAGTTAAAAACACAACCATAACGGTAGCTATAATTGCATACTAAGGCATAACCTAGTGATAGGAAGGGGCTGATGCCTTCCCACCCACCCAGGTTCAAGGCACGGTACTTGCAATTTGGGTTTGTTGCACCAATTATACTGTAGGGGGTTCCCTTACAGTCTTTCTGTCAAAAAAAATGGTAGCTATAATTGTGTGAGCACACAAAACAGAAAAAAAATGGGTTGTCTCCCAACAAGCTCTTCATCTATAGCCTCTAAGATAGGCTTTAAGATTTCAATGATGCTCACGTAAATGATAAGAATTGAAGCACAAAAAGAAGCATCATATAACATGTGACAAACATATTTAAGCCTAACATACTTTCTATACATACGCATTTTATAGGAAAACAAATTATCAAGGCAAACAATATCTAGCGTATGAAAATAGGAAGAATGAATCATTAATAATTTCAAGAATCGGGAAGAAAACACGACCACCAAAATAGCAATAAGATGATTGTCAGTATCACTACACCTCCCACTACGCCCAGCACAATCCAAAGAGTCTTCTGTCCTCCTGCATGTAGTTGACATGTAACCGAAGGAAAAATATGATGTAAAAAAGTAATTAATTCTGCATCTCATGCTTAACTCACCGTTCGAAGCCTGAAGAATCGATATTGTTCCAACCGATAACCGCAACAGACAATGGCGGAGCTATGTGTATAGCCGAGGGGGCAATTGCCCCCCCCCCCCCCCCCCCCGCCAAAACCCAACACAAATTCCCGAAGGATATGTCACATCAGCGGGCAGTTCACTAGCAGCCTTGTCGAATGCTTTGCACTGGGCAGGGACCTAGGGACCATCCATCCTAAAGGTTGTTTGCAAATCTCCATAATGAAATATATTGTTTCTCTCAGCAAACCCAAGACTGCACACGTCATAGTAGATAGAAACACTCTTCCTGAATGTTCACATAACCCGGGCATCCTAGAAGGCCTGAGTGAATGTTTCTGATGTGAACCCTAGCCGCAGCGAGCGAGGCCCCTCCACTGCCCCCACCTCGCGCCGCCGCCGCCGGAGGGCCAGCCGGCGAAGCCGCGCCGGACCCCAGGAAGGTGGCGGCGGGGCGGATCTGATCCTCACGCCCCCAATCCCCCCACCTCCAACCCACCACTCGCACATCCCCTCCTGGCGGCTGCCTGCTGGCCCGGCGACGCCGGCTCCGGTCCCTCGCCGGCCTGGCCCGTGCGGCTCCGACCAGCCTCGCCCCTCCCTCTCCGCCCGCCGTTGGCCGCCGCGGACTCCCCCCTCGCGCGCCTCCTCCTCTCCGCTCGCGCCCCGCGTCCCCGAGATCCCATTTGGCGTCTCTCGGGTGCCCTCCACCAACTGCTGCCTAAACTTGCCGGCCGGCGGCAGATCCGGCGCTCCTGGCCTTGCCATGGGCGCCCCCCTTTGCAGCCTCCCTCTCCACGATGGCGTGACCCAGCCCTGCTGGTGTTGTTGCCGGGCGTGAGGCCTGCGGCTGGAGGCAGAGGCGTTCGCGGCCTGCCTTCCGTGCAGGTGCCCCCTTTCGTCTCCGGTGGCCCTCCCTTTCTCCGAGTCACGGTGACAGCTCTCGTGTGGAGGCATCGATGCTTCTGTGGTGTGGCTGGCACGGGGCTCCTCGCGGCGGATCATTGCTGGTGCTGCTTCGGTCCCGGTTGTCTGGGGCCCGCGTCTCTTCGGTGTCCCCTGCTGCCGGCGTCCTCTGCCGGGCAGCTCCGGCGTCGGCGACCGTGTGGCTGCGTTCCCTCCAGCTCACTCGGCTTGTCGATGTCACGGCGGCTAAGGCCACGGCAGCTCGGATCTGCGTCCCTCCAGTCCTAGCTCGTCGGCGCTGCTAGACGCCGCCGCCCCAGATCTGCTCGCGAGGTTTTGCTTCGTCTCCAGCCCTACCTTGTATGCCTCAAGGCTCCACCTTTTGCTAGATCCAAGTGCTCGTGGGTTCGTGGGCGATGCCACCCACCGACGGCAAGTGCAGCCCTGCCAACCCCCTCCAGACATGGTAGTTCCGATCAACTTTGGCTTCCACATCTTCCATTCCGGACTAGGCGGCTATGGGATTTCTCAGCTTCAGGCCAGGGAGAGATCCCTGCTCGGCTTGCCGGTGCTGGCAGCGGCGGCGCCCACGGGTGTCGCTTCCTTCTTGGAGGCGCTGTCAAGGCCTTCAGCTGCGCCCCTCTTCGAGCTCAGGGGAAACCCTAGGTCCGACTCCCCCGGACCGGATAGCGATGGCGTCCCGGCGTCGTCTTCCTTCTTGAAGGCGTTATCTTGCGAGCTCGCGGTGTCCCCGATTCTGGCTTGGTAGATGTTGGAATTCTGTGTAGGTTCGGCATTGCCGCTTGGTTCGGGCTTGGTAGGTCTAGTTGTGATGTATCATTCGTTCGGGCCGAGCATCCCCTTCTGCTCCGGGCACCATGTTCACGCCTGCCTGCGTCCGTGTCATGTGTTGTACCCCCTTTCTACTCATTCTACTCCTTCTATCAATGAAAAGATACGCAAGCTTTGCGTATTCGCAAAAAAAAGTGAATGTTTCTGATGTTAGGTTTTTAAAATTTCCCAATGGACAATCAGATTTACCATGCGAAAATACTCTATATAAAATTGCCATCCTGCTGTATAAGGATTGGCATTCGACCAACTCCTCTCTACTTAACATAGAAATATACTCCCTCTGTAAACTAATATAGGAGCGTTTAGATCACTAAAGTAGTAATCTAAATGCTCTTATATTAATTTACGGAGGGAGTAGATATAAATTTAAGCACAAAAGTAACTGATTGCTGCAAGTGATCACCTCCTCATTTTCATATAGCCATAGAGATTTTAGTGACGAAGATTGTACATTGTAGTACCAAGATTAGTCTCCTGCTTGACCGTGGACAAAATCTGCAAGAAACCGGCAGCTGCGAGCAGTACCTACCAACCAAGAACCAAACTGAACAGGCAGATAAGGGAAACAACAACGGCAACAAGTGCCCGCGTCCATATATAATCACAAACATTAATAACATTACAAAATGCCAGACGCACATTACTGCATCTCAACCAGTCAAATTTCAAACACGGTACAGATTCCTCCCCTATCCGTTGAGAAGACCAAGTTGGTACCCATATGAAATGCCTGCCCGTGCCCGGGACCGACTTCCAGTCCAGATCCAAGCTGACAACGACTGCGGCGCATTTGAAGCAGTAAACACATACACACAAAAACTTGAATGGAATGATTAATTTCCTCCTATTCCTTCTACTCTACAATTGGGGGCATTCATCACTTTAACCTAACCAAAAATCAAGCATCCCTCCCATGAGCCCATCCTCCACCATATCTATCCTCCTGTTTCTGCACTGCCACTATGATTTCTTCTACTTTCCACAAAACATGTCCATTCAGTGTCTTCGTCTATCTATATATCAACCAGGTAGCTAGCAGCCAGCCATGCAATCGAGATCATCACCGCGGACACCGTCTTCCCAACCCGCGAAGCTCCCGAGTACTGGAACCTATGAGATTGTTCTCTGCAAGCAATAGAACAACATCCTACCGTTACATTACTCTCCTCTGCATCCATTCCTTGCCACTAACAAAATGGAAACAGAGAGTAAATTAAGCTCACTTCTGTAGACTCGAGAGCGCGCCGCAGAAAATTGTGTTATCTGGTAGAGGAAGCGGCGTCTTGTCGCTGTGGTCCTCCTCCGGGTTCACCACGCTTATGTACAGTTCTTGGCCCAGGTACCAGCTGTCCAGGTTCTCCACGCGCAGATTCCATATCCCTGCGTTGTCCAGGAACACAAGCACAGCAGTCCAAGCGCCGGGGAATACCTGCATCCTCGTCCAGAAACCTCCCAAATCAATCAACGAATCCCATGAAAGACTAATACATCAAAGTTCAGATAGAGCAGCTCCCGGGCTGGGAGCAATGTAACTTTCTGTTGACACATTTTCTTCAGTCAGGCAGACATAAACAACTCTGTGAATAGACTCACGTCATAGCTTTTATCTGCCATTCCGCGAATCTCCTAGCAAATATTAGAAGGACCAGAACATAGTTTTTTAATTCTAGCAAGCTTACTAAAAGCTCATACTTTTACTACTGGCAAAAATGGCTCACCCCAGGTTACAACTACCTTCTATTAACTGTCATGCTAAAACAGATATGGTATACTTTCTCGGGTTTCTGTTGACTTCTATATATAATAGACATCATCCATAAAGGAAAGTAGATATCCATAAGGACAATAAGACATGAATTTCAGCACCTGGATTGTTGACCGTGCAACTCCATCCCATTTGTTGTAGGTACCCCGACTATTGTCAGTCCACAGTCCATAGTCCATCCTGAAAAGGAGAAACACCTACCATAAGTAAAAAAAAAACAGATTTGACGGAGAAGAGGAAATGCAAGAGAATTTACCCAACGACGAAGAATGCATATCCATCCAAGTGATAGCTCTGCACGGTTGTGGCGTTGTTTTGGAATATAATCTCCATAAAGCCTTTGTAGGTGCAATTTATAACCGAGGTGTCAACTTTTGGCAGTCTGTTCATCGGATGATTTGGAAAATCCAACTTGAACACTCCAGGGACATTGAATAGTTGTGCAAGTATCAATGGAGTAGATGGAGCAATGTAAGAGATCCCATTGATAGTAGAACGCAGTTGCCCGTCGATGAGCTCGGGCGGCCGGCTCTGCAACAAGTACACATCAGTCACGGTAATGTCACCATAATGGAATGAACCCTGCGGGTTGGGGCGGGCACCGCTCGCGGCGACATTCCACCTGGAACAATTGTGCGTTTTACAGCATCAGTAACATTTCAAATGAACACAAAACAAAATGTAGCATCAGTAACATTCCAAATGAACAGAAACCAAAATGTGGCATCAGTGACATTCCACCTACCTGAAACAAACAATTTTACAAACAAACATCAGATATGAATTGTACAAACAAACATGATATATGAATAGTACAAACCAAAAATGTGGCGTGGAGGAAGCAGTAAGTACCTGATGGATCTGGCTTGGTTTATGGAGAATGCAGTGTCATACTGGTCATCAGGGGCAGCAGGGAGAGGGCCAGAGGCCGGACCCTGGGAGTTGGAGTAGTGCAGAATGGCGACGCCGGTGAGCTTATCGACGGCACCGGGGTCGGCGACGACGAAGCGGGCGCTGGCGACTACGTAGTAGTCGGTGCTGGCGTTCTGATCCATGGTGACCAGGAAGGAGTAGGACTGACCGACATGGATGTCCATGTTGCTGTAGTTCTGCTGCGAGGTGTATGAGCCCTCGGTCTCCACGAGCAGCAGGCTGTGTCCCTGGATCCTGAAATTCAGGCTGGTGGAGACCCCCACGTTGTGCACCCGCAGCCTGTAGGTCCTCCCGGGCTCCACATTGATCCTCTCGTAGGTGATCGCCGGCGGGACGAGGGAGTCGTTGTAGCGGTAGGGCCCCAGGCCGTTGACGAGCACGCCGTCGGGGGGCCCCAGGGGCGCGCCGGCGTCGAGGGACCTGCGGAGGTCCTTGTGGGACCTGACGTACCAGTCGCCGATGAAGAGCGTGAGGTCGCCGCCGTCCGGGAAGGGGAAGGGGATGGGGATGACGTCGCGGTTGTTGACGACGATGCCGCCGTACCCGCCGGCGGCGCGGTGGAGCGGCGCGGCCGAGGGGGAGTAGAAGAAGCTCCCGACCTGGTCCTTGACCTGGAATTGGTAGGTCCAGTTCCAGCCGGCGGGGATGGGGCAGTTGGTGCCGGCCACGCCGTCCTGCCACGGGGTCTTGCGATGCTGGAGGCCGTGCCAGGTGAGGAGGAGCGGCTCGTCGAGGGCGTTGCGGACGTTCACCACCACGTTCCAGTTGGTGGTCACGTTCAGCGGCGGCCCCGGGAACTGGCCGTTGATGGCGATGACCTTCTGCGCCACGCCCAGCGGGCGGGCCGACTGGTACGTGACCTCCCAGTCGAAGTAGGCGAACGGGTCCCCCGCCAGCGCCGGCTCCGGGCAGAGTAGCAGCAGGGAGAGGAGGTGGAGGAGCGCCATTGCTGCCGGCTCAGACCTCAGAGTGGAGTGGAGACTGGAGTGTGAAGCAAACAGAGGAAGATGGGGAAAAGCAGTTTTTTCTTTTTTTCTTTTCTTTTGGGAGGAAAAGCAGGAAGATGCTTCGTTCTGCTTTCCCACAGAACCCGGCCCATCTGCTGACTGCCAGCCCAACAAAGGACTTTATGCTCTGAGGGGGAGGGGCACATGCATGATCTTTTTTATTTCAGAAATTTCAAATTGAGTTGGATAGTTAAAAAAATCCAAAAAAAATATCACGTGTATGTATTAGAGTGAGTTATATTTCATAAAGTATCTACGGAAAGTCCATTCATGTGGTCTGGGTGGAAGAAAAATAAATTGGCGAGTTAGAATAACAAATAATCTTTTGAAAAAGCGATTGAGCTTCTTATTTTTGCACAACTCTCAAGTAAGAAGCTGAATCACTTTCTTATTTTTGAAGAAAGTGTTTGGGCCATTGCCCAGCCCACATTGTAAGAAAGCTGCACCATGAGATTTGGCACAATCTGGTCTTCAAATGGGAAATTCCTATTGGACGCTCGTTGCGTCAAAATGTCGAGATAACGCATAGGGCAGCGATCTGCTGGGCCGGCCCACCTTTCACTGTAGGCAGTTTCGGTTTTGGGAACCTTCTAGAGGATCCCAGCCGGCTTTTTACGGTTTTGGGAACCTTCTAGAAGGTTCCTGAACCGGATTTCTTTCTTTACTGTTTTTTTTTCTGTTTCTTTTTTCCTTTTCTCTCCTTGTTTCCTTTTTCTGTTTATTTTCTTTACTTATTTCTTTTTTGTTTCTTTTTTTATCTGATTTTCTTTTCTTTTGTTTTTCATTTTTCTTTCTCAGATTTCTTTTTCTTTTTCAAAAGTGTTCACATTTTAAAAAATTTGTTCAGTTTTAAGGAAAATGTTCCTGTTTTCAACTTTTTGTTCATAACTTGCAAAATTTGTGTTCGCTTTGTTTAAAAAATGTTCATAATTTCTCGAAATGTTCCATTTTCCAATATTTGTTCAAAAATTCAAAAAAGTTCATGGTTTAAAATTTTGTTCAGAATTTCATAATTTGTTCGCAACTTCAAAAAAGTTTCATGTTTTTCAAAAACATTTTCTGCAGTTTCAATTTTTTTGTTCGCATAGGCAAAAAAATGTTCTTATCTATGAAAATGTTCAGAAATTCAAAATATGTATGCACGTTTTCAAAACATAGACCATTTTTCTGAATTTTTGAACAAATTTCAGGTTCGAGAACATTTTTTTAGAATGTTTCAAAAAAAAAAATCATGATTCAAAAATTGTTTGCAATTTTCAGAAAATGATCGTTTCAAAATTTTCTTTGGTACACTTTTCTTTAAAAAAATTACATCTTTAAAAAATTGTTCATCATTCTAAAAAAATGTCCCCCTGTTCAAAAAAATTCACAAATTAAAAAATGTTCCTGTTCTCAGAATTTGTTCACAAATTAAAAAATGCTCCTCTTTTTGAAAAGTGTTCACAAATTAAAAAAAATGTTCACATTTTGTCAAAACCAGTTCATGATTGTGAATTTTTGTTCGGAATTTAACAAAATGTTCATGTTTTTCAGTATTTGTTCACAAAATCAAAATATGTTCCTGTTTTTATTTTAACAATTCAAAATATTGTTCACATTTTCAGAATACTTGTCTCTTTTTATCAAGAATAGATCGAAAAAAGAAAAAAATAACCAGATCTGGTGATGTGACTAGTTGTATAGCGTCCGCAATGCCATTTCACCACAAGAAGGAATTAGGCGTAGTGTTTAGGTAGCTTGCTCTATAAGTTTGTGGTTGTGGGATCGATTCCTCTCTGAAGCTTTGCCTTTTTCTTTCATTTTTTACACCACACGCTACCTGTGTGGGTCGGCCAAGTCGGGGGGCGCCCTATGCGAAGTCCCGACTGGTTGCCGCAGTAAGCGGCACATAGGTGCTCCCCTTCAAATGGTCTCTGTTAGAGAATGTAAGGTTCACCTCCTTGCAACAGCAAAGCCGCCACGCGATGCTGCTGAGCCTGAGGTTGTCCAGCACCAGCGTGGGCTTCGCCATGGTCGACTGGTACAACTCGCTCCCGTTGACTGCCAGTTGCATCTCCAACGCCTCAGGAAAATAATCTTACCATTGAAGAATTCTCTCATTCTTGGCTTACAAGCAGCTAGCAGATGCAAGGAAGTATTAGCTTCATTTGCTTTTTTGCTGCCGTTCACCATCCAATCAAGGAGATGTAGAAGATGGCACTAATGCAAGAATGAAACTCTTTTTTTTGCCATTCACACCTCAATCAAAGCATCAGCAAGTCATACAAACAACATCATCAACTAAGAATTACTAGTTTACTAGAAGATGTCTTTTTTCCTCCTAGAAAATAAACAAGTATAAGATGCGTCTGGGTTCTTAGTTGGGCCGGCCAAGTCGGGGGGCGCCCTATGCGAAGTCCCGACTGGTTGCCACAGTAAGCGGCACATAGGTGCTCCCCTTCAAATGGTCTCTGTTAGAGAATGTAAAGTTCACCTCCTTGCAACAGCAAAGCCGCCACGCGATGCTGCTGAGCCTGAGGTTGTCCAGCACCAGCGTGGGCTTCGCCATGGTCGACTGGTACAACTCGCTCCCGTTGACTGCCAGTTGCGTCTCCAACGCCTCAGGAAAATAATCTTACCATTGAAGAATTCTCTCATTCTTGGCTTACAAGCAGCTAGCAGATGCAAGGAAGTATTAGCTTCATTTGCTTTTTTGCTGCCGTTCACCATCCAATCAAGGAGATGTAGAAGATGGCACTAATGCAAGAATGAAACTCTTTTTTTTGCCATTCACACCTCAATCAAAGCATCAGCAAGTCATACAAACAACATCATCAACTAAGAATTACTAGTTTACTATAAGATGTCTTTTTTCCTCCTAGAAAATAAACAAGTATAAGATGAGTCTGGGTTCTTAGTTGGGCCGGCCAAGTCGGGGGGCGCCCTATGCGAAGTCCCGACTGGTTGCCGCAGTAAGCGGCACATAGGTGCTCCCCTTCAAATGGTCTCTGTTAGAGAATGTAAGGTTCACCTCCTTGCAACAGCAAAGCCGCCACGCGATGCTGCTGAGCCTGAGGTTGTCCAGCACCAGCGTGGGCTTCGCCATGGTCGACTGGTACAACTCGCTCCCGTTGACTGCCAGTTGCGTCTCCAACGCCTCAGGAAAATAATCTTACCATTGAAGAATTCTCTCATTCTTGGCTTACAAGCAGCTAGCAGATGCAAGGAAGTATTAGCTTCATTTGCTTTTTTGCTGCCGTTCACCATCCAATCAAGGAGATGTAGAAGATGGCACTAATGCAAGAATGAAACTCTTTTTTTTGCCATTCACACCTCAATCAAAGCATCAGCAAGTCATACAAACAACATCATCAACTAAGAATTACTAGTTTACTATAAGATGTCTTTTTTCCTCCTAGAAAATAAACAAGTATAAGATGAGTCTGGGTTCTTATTGCGGGAACACAAGACTAATGCTTCTCTAGAGAAGCAGTAAGCCTTTTTCAGTTTTATAACGACAAAATTACTAACTTATGGAAAATGATGCTTAGGGCATGTCAATGGTCGATATGGCGTTTTTCTCCTATGTATTTCACGTCATTGAGAGAAGCCGAAAAACCATTATATATGATGGATTATCTCCAAAGTGTGATCTCTAGCAATTAATGTTTACATGATTAAAAAAACTAGAAATCCTTTGAATAAGGAAGACATCCCGTACAACAGCTACCTTGTCTTTTATTCAAAGACCATCTTTCTCTTAGCTAAGACAAGACGAGGCTTTTTTTCTATCTCTTTCTCTTGTTGAATAATTGAGCATTTTCCCTTTAAGTTTAATCCAAAAAACAGTAGATAACATGATAGCTATGATAACCAAAATAGGCAACAGATCGTGGAAGCAAGTATTCAGTTGAGAATATAAGAAAAAACATCATATCCATGTCAATTGCTACTAGTGGTAAATCAAATGCTAATCCTAACATAGAGGATAAGATGACATAACTTTTTTGCTTTTGAAGCGTAACTTATATGTTTCGACGATTATTTTGCCTAGTGCATTATACCAGGTGCATGACGAAACGTCTAGGTTAGCATGGTCAATGAGTGCATGGCCGTAGATGAGCAAATGAATGAATGATGACCGTGTAACCGCTATGAAATCAATAATTTATCAACAGACGGCAATTAGATCCTGACGCTTATCACAAGCGCCCGTGTTGGACATGGCCTGACATCACCAACTAGAGAGTTGACACTTCGATCGATCTCTCTGCTATCACTAATAAAAGAAATAAAATGACACTACAAGCAGGATTCCCGTTCACCATGATTAAAGAGTCCCTGGATGGGTGCAGCAATGCAATAAATTTAATTTTTTATCTATTGGATGCCTTCACGTGAAGTCAAGATCAAACGCCCTGTTGTTAATTCTTCCTTTCTACTTGTGTGTGTGTGTGTGGGCATGCGTGCGTGCGTGCGTGGCTGCTGCTTCTCTAACTTTAGAGGATTTTCTTCAGTTCCTGCCTTGGTATATAAAACTTGAACGCTTAGCCGCCACCAAATCTTTCCTACCAATGTCAATACCATATTTGGTAGATGCCCTTAGCAGCCATTGTCGCTTAGCTCATTAGATTGCATAGCTGACTTCTAAGCTTGTTTTTTTAATTATTTATATGATACGTACAGGCCGTACAGAGGATTAATCTTTTGAGCTTCTTCAGTGCACTACATGCCATAACTGGGTATTATTTTACAAATTTGAGCATCAATAGAAATGTGAAGAATCCAAGGTGCACGCCAGTGATTACGTGAAGGACTTAGAGCATCTCCAGCCATTCGCCCCCCAACGCACCCGGCGATATTGGTTTGGGCAATGCGCCGGTGGCGCCCTGTGGGCGATGGAGTTCCCAGCCGCGAACTCAGGTTTCGACCCCAAAGCGCACATAAATTTAAACTTGTCTTTTCCCGCTGCCAAAAAAATGCCCTAAGTTCGGCGATCTGCCACAAAGTTTGGCGACCACCATGCCACAGATCGGCGATCAAACATAAACGATAGCTCAACGCTCAAAAGGAAGGACACGTAGACAAAGGAATGCATCAAACGACGGGCTCCTCGGGCATGGGACTGGCCGGCGTCGGCGACAACGTCGCTTCTGTGCTCGGGCTGTTCGGCGACACGGGGGCTTCTGTGCTCGGGCTGTTCGTCATCGCCGTGGTCCTGGGATGGGCGTCCGCGTGGCTTCACCACTCGGCCTGGGCGTCGGCGTTGGGGTCGGCGTGGGCGTAGGCGCAGTGGTTGAAGGCATCTGGATCAAGATGAGGCCGCGCTCTGCCAGGTACCATGCCTTGACCTGCTCGTCCATTGTCGACATGTCCGCCCCCATCAAGAATGCCAGGTCGGTGTTCCTCTTCTTCGCGGCGACGTTGGTCAGGAGCATGTCGAGTTGGTGGCGCTGTTCGTCATCAACGCCGACCACCGTGCCTCGGATTTCTCCTCCCTCTTGGCGGCGTGGTTCTTGGCGTCGGCGATGCTGCTCGATCAATGATTGCAGCCGCTCGGCAGCCGGTGCGGCATCCTTCACCGTCTTGGCTCTTTTGTTGCCGTCAGGGTGCCCATTGGCCGCCCCCGGGGCAGGCGTGTCCGGCTTGTATGTCTCCTTGGCCTTGGCGAGGATGCGTCGGCCATCCCTCCACTTCTCGCACTTCTCGATCCGGCTGAACACCTGGAGGAACTTTAACTCTTGGTCGCTGCTGTCCTGGCGGTACATGGTAAACATCCGAACCATCTGCACAGCCGAAGAACAAGTGTCGGCGACATACACTGCGTAAAGAAGCGAGTGACGGCGGCTTTGCATACCTGACCCTAGATGTTGGCACCGTTTTCCGGGCGAGCCGCAGTCTCCTCGAGGATCCCATGGCATTTGTTGCAAGCCGTCTGGATGATCGCCCAATGGTTGGACATGGCCTTTGCATCGCGCTGCATGTGGATGGTGGCGAAGTAGGGGTCGACCAGCTTGCACTCGTCGAACGCTGACTTGATGTGCATCCAGTACTTGTCGGCGTTCTGGTTCGCGCCGGTGATCGGGTCGAGGCTGACGGTTTGCCATGCTTCGGCAAAGCACTCGTCTTCTTTGGACGTCTACTTGACACGCGGCTCGCCCGTCCTGGTCCCCTCACTTCTTCTTTTTCCCTTTCCTCGTCGGCGCCGGCTCCATCTCCTCCTCCTCTTCTTCCTCCTCCTCCTCCTCGCCGTCGTCGAGCTCGTCGTCCATGTCATCGGTGATATCCATTGTGTAGTCTTACGCGTGGAACCTGGGGTCAGCGGCAGCGGCGGCCGATCCGCTCGTGATGATGTTGTCCATGTCGGCTTCCGTCGCATCGGGGTTGCCGAAATGCGACGATGAGGCCTGCGAGAAGTGCAGGGCGCCAAGACGTAGAGGAAGCGTCGAGGAGGCTACGTACGCCGGCAGCGAATAGTTGTACGGGGGATACTGGACGCGGGCAAACGCCGGCGAGGGGATGTGCTGGTCGGGGTTCAGACCGGAAGGCGAGGCGCGCTGGCCATGTGGAAAGGTGATGTTGGGGTTGAATCCACCATGTCGGCGTAGCCAGGCGAGGATGCGTACCCCCAGGGCGGTGGCGGTGGCGAGAAGCTGGCCGGCGATGCGACGCTCTGCTGGCTCCATGCAACATGGTAAAGGCTATCCTTGACATTTTTATTGAAAAGAAAGATGCAAAACATTATTCTAAATAACAGCAAGCAAATCCTATCAAAAGAAAATGATGCTCCAAGCAAAACAAATATCATGTGGTGAATAAAAATGTAGCTCCAAGTAAATTTATCGATGAACGAAGAGGAAAGAGGGCAATGTCATCCGAGGCATCCCCAAGCTTAGGCTCTTGGTTGTCCTTGAATATTACCTTGGCGTGCCTTGGGCATTCCCAAACTTAGGCTCTTGCCACTCCTTATTCCATAGTCCATCGAATCTTTACCCAAAACTTGAAAACTTCACAACACAAAACTCAACAGAAAATCTTATGAGCTCCGTTAGTCTAAGAAAATAAATCACCACTTTTGGTACTGTTGTGAACTCATTCTAAATTCATATTGGTGTACTATCTACTGTATTCCAACTTCTCTATGGTTCATACCCTCTTATACTACTCATAGATTCATCAAAATAAGTAAACAACACATAGATAATAGAATCTGTCAAAAACTGAATAGTCTGTAGTAATCTGTAACTCTCGAATACTTCTGTAACTCCAAAAAATCTGAGAAATTAGGAAGTCCTAAGCAATTTGTTTGTTAATCTTCTTCAAAAAGAATCAACTGAAAAGCACGTTTAAGTGATTTATTAAAATTATTTTCGTGCGCGCAAAAGTTTCTGTTTTTAGCAAGATCAAATCAACTATTACTGTAAGCCATCCCAAAGGTCTTACTTGGCACTTTATTGAAACAAAAGCTACAAAACATGATTACTACAGTAGCATAATCATGTGAACACACAAAAACAGTAAGGGTAAATATTGGGTTGTCTCCCAACAAGTGATTTTCTTTAATGCCTTTTTAGGTAGGCATGATGATTTTAATGATGCTCTCATAAAAGATAAGAATTAAAACATAATGGGAGCATCATGAAGCATATGACTAGAACATTTAATTCTAACCCACTTGTGGGAACAATAATCAACTAGCATAGGAAGGCAAAACAAGCATAACTTCAAGATTTTCAACACATATAAAGGAAACTTGATATTATTGCAATATGTAAGATCACATGTTCCTCTCTCATAATAATTTTCAGTAGCATCATGAATGAATTCAATAATATATCCATCACATAAAGCGTTAATCTCATGATGCACAAGCATAGAAATTTTACTACTCTCCACATAAGCAAAATTCTTCTCATTCAGAATAGTGGAAGCAAACTCAACAAAATTACTATCATGTGAGGCATAATCCAATTGAAAATTAAAATCATGATGACAAATTTCATGGTTATATTTATTCTTTATAGCATATGTGTCATCACAATAATCATCATAAATAGGAGGCATGCTTTCATTATAATAAATTTGCTCCTCAAAACTTTGGGGACTAAACATATCATCTTCATCAAACATAGCATCCCCAAGCTTGTGGCTTTGCATATCATTAGCATCACGGGTATTCAAAGAATTCATACTAACAACATTGCAATCGTGCTCATCATTCAAAGATTTAGTGCCAAACATTTTAATGCATTATTCCTCTAGAAATTGAGCACAATTATAGGAATCCTTATTTTCACGGAAGACATTAAAAATATGAAGCATATGAGGCACCCTTAATTCCATTTTTTGGTAATTTTCTTTTATAGACTAAACTATTGATAAAACAAGAAACAAAAAGATTCGATTGCAAGATATAAAGATATACCTTCAAGCACTAACCTTCCCGGCAACAGCGCCAGAAAAGAGCTTGATGTCTACTACATAACCTTCTTCGTGTAGATGTTGTTGGGCCTCCAAGTGCAGAGGTTTGTAGGACAGTAGCAAATTTCCCTCAAGTAGATGACCTAAGGTTTATCAATCCGTGGGAGGCGTAGGATAAAGATGGTCTCTCTCAAACAACCTTGCAACCAAATAACAAAGAGTCTCTTGTGTCCCCAACACACCCAATACAATGACAAATTGTATAGGTGCACTAGTTCGGCGAAGAGATGGTGATACAAGTGCAATATGGATGATAGATATAGGCTTTTGTAATCTGAAAATATAAAAACAACAAGGTAGCAAGTGGTAAAAGTGAGCGTAAACGGTATTGCAATGCTAGGAAACAAGGACTAAGGTTCATACTTTCACTAGTGCAAGTTCTCCCAACAATAATAACATAATTGGATCATATAACAATCCCTCAACATGCAACAAAGAGTCACTCCGAAGTCACTAATAGCGGAGAACAAACAAAAAGGTTATTGTAGGCTACGAAACCACCTCAAAGTTATCCTTTCTGATCGATCTATTCAAGAGTCCGTAGTAAAATAACACGAAGCTATTCTTTTCGTTCGATCTATCCTAGAGTTCGCACTAGAATAACACCTTAAGACACAAATCAACCAAAACCCTAATGTCACCCAGATACTCCAATGTCACCGCAAGTATCCGTGGGTATGGTTATACAATATGCATCACACAATCTCAGATTCATATATTCAACCAACACAAAGAACTTCAAAGAGTGCCCCAAAGTTTCTACCGAAGAGTCAAGGCAAAAACGTGTGCCAACCCCTATGCATAAGCTCACAAGGTCACTGAACCCGCAAGTTGATCACCAAAACATACATCAAGTAGATCACGTGAATATCCCATTGTCACCACAGATAAGCACATGCAAGACATACATCAAGTGTTCTCAAATCCTTAAAGGCTCAATCCAATAAGATAACTTCAAAGGGAAAACTCAATCCATTACAAGAGAGTAGAGGGGAAGAAATATCATAAGATCCAACTATAATAGCAAAGCTCGCGATACATCATGATCATGCCAAATCAAGAACACGAGAGAGAGAGAGAGATAAAACACATAGCTACTGGTACATACCCTCAGCCCCGAGGGTGAACTACTCCCTCCTCATCATGGAGAGCGCCGGGATGATGAAGATGACCACCGGTGATGGATCCCCCCTCCGGCAGGGTGCCGGAATAGGGTCCAGATTGGTTTTTGGTGGCTATAGAGGCTTGCGGCGGCGGAACTCCCGATCTAGGTTTCTTTCTGGGGGAGGGGGTGGTATTTATAGATATTTTTGGCGTCGGTTTCACAACAGGGGGGTCTCCGAGTCGTCCACGGGATAGGGACGCGCCCAGGAGGGGTGGGGCGCGCCCTCCACCCTCGTGGACGGCTCGGGACTCTTCTGGCCCAACTCTTTTACTCCGGGGGCTTCTTTTGGTCCATAAAAAATCATCAAAAATGGGCACGTCAATTGGACTCCGTTTGGTATTCCTTTTCTGTAAAACTCAAAAATAAGGAAAAAACAGAAACTGGCACTGGGCTCTAGGTTAATAGATTAGACCAAAAATCATATAAAGCAACGTATAAATGCATATAAAACATCTAAGATGGATAATATAATAGCATGGAACAATAAAAAATTATAGATACGTTGGAGATGTATCAAGGGCCGACGGGGACGGATATCAAAACCATGGCGCTATGTATAACAAACAACGTATAGGTAAGATAATTATACAAGTAACTATATATCTAAATCACACAAACATGATTTTTTATATTAAAAAGATAAGAACAAGAGGCTCACCACAAGGTGGAGCTGGCGACGGGACGGTGCGGGCGATCGACGGTGGTTAGGACGGAGACGGGAAGGCACTAAGTAAACCACACCTACATATGCAAATTAAGAGTTATTTTGACCTCAAATTGCATATAAATCAAATACTACCACATATAATTCCTTCCAAAATAAAATCCACAAATCACTATACTTATAGAGCATTGCAAGAGCTAATCTCGCAATGAGAGATGAAAGGAAAAAGTTGCTAACCTTTGTGATCACTTGGATGGATGGGGTGCCTTCAAATCTTCACAAATTTTGGCAAAAATGGAGTGTGAGCTCGAGAGGAAGAGGAAAGGGGAAGAACAAAGCGCTCGGGATGGACTAAGGGGTTTATATAGGAAGACTTTTAGTACCAGTTTGTTAGACGAACCGGGACTAAAGGTGCATTTCTAGTCCCGGTACTAGAGCTGCTGGTGGGGCCCCAGCCTGACAAAAGCCTGCCACCACCTCTTTAGTACCGGTTCGTGGTATGAACCAGTACTAAAGGTTCGCCACGAACCGGCTCTAATGAACCAGTACTAAAGGTACTAATGCAAGCCGCCCGCCTAGCCGTTGGAATCGGCTCTAATGATCACATTAGTGCCGGTTCAAATACAAACTGGGACTAATGAGCTTCACATTAGGCCCTTTTTCTACTAGTGTTAGTGGATATTCATAAATGATTAAGAAGAAAGTAAGGGATTGCAACTTAAGTTACATTGAAGGTTCGAGATGTTCATAATTTCCATCCCTATTTTCACCCCTTCCCTGTTATTAAAATGGTAGGGGTTGTTAGACTCTAAACTCCTTCCCATAGACTTTGAGGATATCTTACCACATGTGCCATGTGGTGCTAAACTCCCACTCCCGATCCCTTTTAATTCCCAGTCCCTACAACCAAACAGGTGGCTTTGATCTTATAACCCAGTTCATATTTCCTTTATCTAATTATTACCTCCAACCAACCAAACAAGACATAGTTTTAATAAAATAGAGGCAAAAGGCCAAAATAGAAAAGAAAATACAAAGCTGAAATAGCAAAGCATAAGAAATCAAAGCGCAGAGTCTATAGAAAGCTTGCCAAGTACGGTTAGATCATCTCTAACACATCCCCCAAAACTCTTGTAACTCCAAAAAAATGTAACTATTGGGAGTTAGACCCATCAACTCATCATCAGTAGTCCTCTATGTAACGCAATTCCGGGTCCACTAACACCAGCGTTTCTGACCCATATGTGTCAACCAGGCCCAACCGGAGAGCAACACCAACTAATGAGAGGCCTTGGGCCCCCCTCCCCCAAAGACTAGCCTGTTAGGAGGGGACACCCACACCCTTGTAAGCCGTGTTCTATCTCTTTCCATAACCGATGTGGGACTAAACCCAACAATCTTTCCCTCACACATCGGTCACCATGGGCCTGCTAACACTAGCATTTCCATCCCACCAACCATGACCGACCACCCGTGAATCCACCGAAATTTATTTCGGACACCTGGACTCTGATACCATTTGCCACGCAATCCCGGTTCCGCTAACACTGACTTATGAGAGGCCTTGGACCCTCTCCCCCAAAAGACTAGCGTGTTAGGAGAGGACACCCACATCCTTATAAGTCGTGTTGTGTCTTCTCCCACAACCCGTGGGAGTAAACCAAACACTGTAAACTCCAGAAAAGCTTTCAACTCTCGAAAAACAACCCATCACTCATTAGTAGGGGGTTTTGCTCCCTCTCAATTTTAACCCATTCTTTTTTTCTTGCGGGAGGAAGTTACGCCACCAAGGACCACCTCCAGTCACCACAGTTCTTGCCGTCACTAACCCTTCCACCTAAACTTGGACCGCGGGGTCAAAACCCATTCCACGTCATCAACGAAATCACTTCCATTTAGGATAGAGACATAATAAAAGCATACGGTCTGGAAAAATCAGAGTGCAAGTTGTCTAATTTTGAAGTTGAGGGACAAAAGCTGCACTTGTCAATTAGTTGAGGGACTAAAATAAACTTTTGTCTATTCATATTATTTTCCATAAACCTGATTAAATTTTGTAAATTCTGACTTATATTAGAAGTTAGAACAACCTAACAGGCATTGTATTTTGATCGCAGAGGAAATACAGAGTACTCATAACGAACAAATCAAGCAGAATCCAAACAGGCGACTAATATTAGAAGTTTTCTTAAAAAAAATATAATACTGACGCAGACGCTCGTACACTCAACGAACATTGCCGGAAAGACTAAAACAAATCCAAAAAAATGAGAACACCACAAAGAACCTAATCACCCGAGCTAGGCTCAGTTCGCGACTTATATTAGAAGTTAGAACAATCTAACCATTGTCTAAACTGGATCCTACCGCCACTGGAGCCTTCATCACAAGGCTTATAAGATGGTCCCTCGCTCTTCTTCTCAAGTAAAACAACGAGCTTTGTGAAATAAGTAATTCCACACTGATGGAGCTAACGGCAGCCGCCCTCCTGTTCCTCTCACTCGTTTCACTAGCGATCCTTTTGTCCTTAGTTGGCCGTAAATCCAAAGCCGCAGCAAGGCCTCCTGGTCCATGGAGCCTCCCGTTCATCGGAAGCCTACACCACCTCCTCACGCCACTGCCGCACGTCGCTCTCCGTGACCTGGCCAACAAGCACGGCCCGGTGATGTACCTGAGGCTGGGCCAGGTGGACGCCGTCGTCATCTCCTCGCCGGCGGCTGCGCAGGAGGTCCTCCGGGACAAGGACCTCAGCTTCGCGTCGCGCCCCAGCATCCTGGCCTCGAAGATCTGCCTGTACGGGAACCTGGACGTCGCCTTCGCGCCCTACGGCGCGTACTGGCGGACCATGCGCAGGCTCTGCACGACGGAGCTCCTCAGCGCGCGCAAGGTCCGGCAGTTCGCGCCCGTCAGGGGTGGCGAGATCCTGCGCCTCGTCGACACGATCCGCTCTGCCGGCCGAGGTGGCGAGGCGGTTAATCTCGGAAGCCTGGTGATGTCGTGCACGAACACGATCACGGCGAAGGTGGCGTTCGGCGAGGGGTGCGCCGGGGAGCTGCAGGCGCAGTTCCTTTCGGCGATCGAGGTGATTCTGAGGAGCAGCGGGGGCCTCTGCGTCGGGGACCTCTTCCCGTCTCTGTCGTTCGTCGATGTCGTCAGTGGGATGAAGCGCCGGCTCTCGCGAGCGCGCCGGCAGCTCGACACGGTCCTTGACAAGATCATCGCGGAGTGCGAGGCGCGGCGAGAGCAGAACAAGAAGGGAGACGAGGAGGACCTTTTGAGAGTCTTGCTTCGGATCAGGGATGAGGGGCAGCTCGAGGTCCCCATGGGCACCACAAACATCAAGGCAGTCATAGCGGTGAGTATATGAAACGGGATTTTCATCTTTGTGCATGTCAACTCCGTGACATGGTTTTCACTTCCACTTTCAGAAATATTTGCAACAAAATCACT
Organism: Triticum aestivum; assembly: GCF_018294505.1. Classification (NCBI taxonomy): domain Eukaryota; kingdom Viridiplantae; phylum Streptophyta; class Magnoliopsida; order Poales; family Poaceae; genus Triticum; species Triticum aestivum. Next base: position 79,717,057 of record NC_057801.1, on the reverse strand, counting down.
AAAGTTCACTTTTCGGAAATATTTCAGCAAGCACCAAAATAAATTCAATCAATACCAGTGACTCGATTTGCATTTCAGCCAAAGGGCTGAATCATTCACTTAAAATATTCAACTAGATATTTGGAAGATTTGAGAAATTTTTTGAATGTTCATGTAGTTCTGAAATTGCCGAATGATTTTGACGGAAATGTAAACATTTCTGTGTCAACAAAATTATGGAACTTCAATCAATTTCATAGACATCTCATGGAAAGTAAAAACTATGCTTTGTGACCGACTAATTAGGATATGTTCGCTGGAGGGACGGAGACGACTGCATCAACCACCGAGTGGGTCATGTCGGAGCTCATAAGGAACCCAAGCGCAATGGCCAAGGCGCAGAAGGAGGTGCGGTGTGCATTCAACCACAAGAACCCAGAAGACCATGAGGCTCACATGGAAGAGCTATGCTACACAAAGATGGTAGTCAAGGAGGCCATGAGGCTTCACCCGGTGGTTCCGCTCTTGCTCCCCCGTGTCTGCAGGGAGACCTGCGACGTCCGCGGGCTCAGGGTCGAGGAGGGCACTCGCGTCTTCGTCAATGCATGGGCGATGGCGAGGAGCCCCGAGTACTGGCAGGATGCAGAGGAGTTCAGGCCAGAGAGGTTCGAGGACAACGCGGCGGACTACAAAGGTACACAGCTAGAGTACCTGCCATTTGGAAGTGGAAGGAGGATGTGTCCTGGGAACATCTTTGCATTGGCCTTGGTAGAACTCGTCGTGGCACGACTTCTATACTACTTCGACTGGAGCCTCCCTGCCGGAATGCGGCCGGATGAGCTGGACATGGACACCGTTGTAGGCTTGACGGCAAAGAGAAGCAACCATCTACTCTTGGTGGCGTCACCATATAATGTGCCGATCCATAAGGAGATTGATGACTGCAAAGCTCACTGATGTTCATTAGTAGTATAGTATAATAAATAAGTTGTAGGCATCCCACACCGGATAGTATCATACCGCATGGTATTATTTTAGTTACTATCATCCTGTTGTATAGTGCATATCATAGTATCATCTTATTTATCCATTTGTAATGTAAAGTTATGTACAAGATCTATTTACCAATTCCTTGTTTGGTGATCTATGATACTGCTATCTTCTCTTTATTCTTTAATTACAGTGTCATATCATCTACGTGTTAAATTGGCAGTGCATGATATTTGTTAGGGAAACACTTCTTATCTGTAGTATGAAAGAAGCCCGACGTCAGACTAGACCAACGCCATTGATGGCTATTTTTTAAATAATACATTATTTTTATTAATTTTCATAAATATTATGCATGATATATAATTTTTAAAAATAATACACCATCGGCCCGCTGCTGGCCGACTGGGCCTAGTCAGCCCACTTCAGGCCGACTGGATGTAGTTGGCCAGTAGCAAGCCGACAGCTGGCCCGCCTACCACGTGTCGGCCGCGCATTAGCCAGGCCACGTCGCGAGGAGGAGAGAGGTGGCTGTCGGCGCAGGCTGGTCACGGGGCGCCCCAGTCGGCTTGTTGCTGACCGATCGATCAGCTGCTGGCCGACAGGGTGTGGCCCATGTCGTGCGCGGCTGGCCCGGCTCCCTTTTCCTCTTCTTCCACGCGCCAGTGCTTCTCTTCTATGTTCTTCTTCTGTTCTTTCTTTCTCCTCCCTATACTAGAAAATGACCCCAATTTCTACACCAAATGAACCGTTTTTCCGCGGATTTGGCACCGTGAATGGATTCTACTTAGTTAGGGCAACCAAAAGAGACCTCGATCTACTGATGGGGTAGCTCGTGGTGGTCGTGGTGAGCATTTAGGTGGAGTTTTTTTCCAGCTCATTGGTGGAGGTTGTTGCGGTGGTGGGGGTGGAGGAGGTGGTGGTGAAGTTGGGGCAGTGTGGTGGAGGTGGTGGAGGTGAAGCTCCGGCAGTTTGGTGGAGTTTACTGCTTAGATTCCGGTGATTGAAGGTCGTCGTTCGTCGTTCGTACGCACGCTTCAAGGGTATATTTCAACCAACATTTTATTTTTCGTAGGTGCTCCGGTAGTATTTGTTAATATGTTTCGATGTGAAATAAATTAGTTGTGTGATAATTGTTAGTTGCTCCGGTAGTATACGTAAATATATTTAGATGTTAACTAATTAGTTGTGTAAAAATTTGTAGTTTCTCCGGTAGTATTAGTTGCTCCGTTAATATTCCGTAATATATAGCTAGCTAATATATAGACCTGTGTAACATTTGTTAGTGCGCATATTTTAAGTTGTTGCTTAATACTTGTATATCATTGTTGAAAAAAACTAGGTGAGCCGAGAAGTCTGATGTGGTGAAGTTCATATTTTACTACGGTCATGGTACTGTCCAAACAACTGAGATGGGAGCTGATCTGAGTGAATTTACTCACATAGAGGTGCCAATGAGCGCACCTCAAACATGGTCTGTTAGTCAGTTGAAAGAATGGATTGCGGCAAGTTTAGGTCTTGATACTGAAACACACACCGTCGGTGTTCATGGATTGTGGACATGGTCAAGTACAATAATTTACTTTTATTTGAGGCCAATAGAGCGAGACTCCGATTGGGTGCGGTGGTTACAAGGTTGTGAACGAAGGGGATGCAATCCTGTTGCCTTAGTGCTTCCCGTCGTGAAGGAGGTCACTGTACATGAAGTCAAGGGTGGCTACGATCCTGGGCAGAGCAGTGTGGGGAGGCAGTTATCTATGTCAAATGCTGGAGATGATGGTTACGAACAAGGACAGAGCAGTCAGGTAGAAGGAGGAAATGCTGATGGTTATGAACCAGGGCAGAATAGTCAGGTAGAAGGGGGAAATGCCAATGGTGAATACAATGGTGAGGTGGACGCTGACGAGGTAGATGGGCACATGCAGGACCAGATGGAAGAAGAAGACACCGATGTTGATGGGGTCATGCCTATGATTCAGACAAGTCGTATGAAGAAGAAAATGCAGAGAAGGTCCTGAATCCTGCATCGTGGAATCATGACTTCTCATCTGCTATGATCGTGAACGATGGACATGATTCTGCCTGGCAATATCACCAGAATAATATTGCGACGGGTGCTATGTATCCCAACAAGCAAGCTCTGAATGATACAATAACAAACTGGGCAATGTCCATGCAAAGGGTTTTCACTGCTCAGGTGCCAAGTCAGAAATACCTGACAATGGTATGCAGGAATGCAGATTGTCCTGCCAGGGTGCACGGCTATCTCCCTAAGTATGGCACAAGTTGGATGATCAGTGACTTAGTTAATCACACTTGTCTTATTCCCTGCATCCCTCAAGATCATGCCAACCTTTCATCGACGCTTATTGCTTAGTTGTTTTACGATGAGATAGTGCAGGGCAAAGCTATGGAAGTGAAGGCAGTCCAGACAAAAGTCTTCGCCAGGTTCAAGTACCGAATTTCTTATGGCAAGGCTTGGAGGGCTAAGCATGCGGCGCTTGAGAGGAGATTTGGTTCTTATTTTGATGCATATGACTCTGTTGTCCAGCTCCTCCACACCCTGCAGCAGCGGAATCTAGGCACTTATATCGATATTCAAGACCTGTTCATGCTAGAGTTCCCAACTGTGAGGGTGCTGCATCGTCTCTTCTTCTCTTTTGGTGTATGCATCGAAGCTTTCAGGCATTGCCGACCGATGATATGTGTTGATGGTACTTTTCTCGCTAGCAAGTACAAGGGTCAGATCCTAACAGCCATAGGTCAAGACGGCCAAAATCAAATTGTCCCACTCGTATTTGCTTTTGTGGAGAGTGAGAACATTGAAAGTTGGACATGGTTCTTCAGGCAGTTGAAAATATCAGTTATGAAGGAGAAGCCCAATGTGTGCATCCTTCATGACAGGCACGCAGGTATACTCAGTGCGATAAGGACACTGACAAACCCAGGCCCTGAGGAACAAACTCCATGGCGGGACTTGCAGATCCATTGGTGTATGCGCCATCTGGGGGCTAATTTCTTCTCACAGTTTAGAAATAAGAACCTGATGAATCTTTTCAAAAAACTCTGCAAGCAGAACCAGTTATGGAAGTACAATTTGGTATGTGACAGACTTAATGTGTGCACACAGAGACACATGAGGGACAGGAAAGCTGCAATAGATGCAGCGATGAGGGCACATGTTGAAGCAGTAGCTGCACAGTTGGCAACAGGAACATCGGCCGTGGAGGAGGAGCATGTTGGGCTATGTGACCTTCCAGGCTTTGACCCACCTGGTACTAGGAGAAGGCTCGGGAGGTCGATTAAAACTTTCGAGCAGTGGATAGAGCATGAGCCTCTGGAGAGGTGGTCTTTGCTACATGACACATTTGGAGCAAGGTGCGGTGTCATGACAACGAACCTCGCGGAAACATACAACTTTGTCCTTAGAGGAAACCGGGCATTTCCACTTACATCCATTGTTGAGGGTATTTTCTATGGCACCGTGAAGTATTTCAGAGATAGACGCCAAAAAACAGAGCAACATATCTTGAACAACCCAAATACACGTTACTGTGAAAGAGTCACGAAGTACATGGACAACAAGATGCAAAAAGCTAGGTCACACACTGTAGTCGCCATCGGTAATCAAGAAAGAAGGTTTGAGGTACGCTTAGCCAACAACAAATTCGGATGTGCAAATGAGTTGAGGACGCATGAGGTGAGAATTGGTAATGAAGCCTGGCCAACGTGTGAGTGCACATGCAACAAACCAAAATTGCTTCACCTACCTTGCTCACATGTACTTGCTGCTTGCGGACAACTTGGAATGGATACAATATCGTTTGTGTCTCCATTTTTTCTGAAAGAGTCTATCCTCAATACCTGGACAGGTGAGTTGATGGGTTTTCGATCAATGGGTAACTTCAACAGCGTCAACCCCGCTAAAAGGCGTTACATTCGAAACCCAGAGCACATGCGTACAAGTAGAGGCAGATGACAATGTCGGCGAATCCGAAATGATATGGATGAATCTGAAGCAGGAGGTCCGACTAGGCAATGCATTCTATGTAATGAATTTGGCCATAGGGACACTAATTGTCCCATTTCGTCACTGGGCATGGACGAGGCAACCGGAGACGAAGAGGAAGTAGAGGAGTAAGAGGGAGAGGAAGAAGATAAGCTAGGAGTAGTATGTTCTGAATTTATATTAAGTGCGGCACTATGTTCTGAATTTGTATTAGGTGTGGCACTATGTTCTGAATTTGTATTAAGTATGGCACTATATTCTGAATTTGTATTAAGTGTGGAACTATGTTCTGAATTTGTATTAAGTGTGGCAATATGTTCTGAATTTGTATTAAGTGTGGCATTATGTTCTAAATTTTTTTAAGTGTGGCACTATATTCTGAATTTTTATTAAGTGTGGCACTATGTTCTGAATTTTTCTGTGCAGGAATGTCGGGAATGTGGTTGCTGAATGGGGACATTGATAGGGGTCATCGTGCTGCAATATGGTATGAGCGCAAGCTTGAGCCTCTGGTCACTCACACTCCTAAGGAGAACTGGATGATACACCCAGGATGGGTTCAGTGGTACGTGCTTTATTAATTTGCACACTGACATGCATATTAATGGGAGACACTAACTAAAATGTTCTGTGATGAAGGTTGAAATGGGCCGGCCTATTACCTTTCGTGCGCCTGGTTGAGTCTATCCCGGGCTGCAAATGCCTCGCCATCGACTCCTCCTTGTTGAGCTGCTTAGTGGACCGTTGGAGGCCAGAGACCCACACGTTTCACTTTCGATGGGGAGAGATGCATGGCTCCTACTCTCGAGGATGTGTAACTTTTGTTGGGACTATCGTTTGCAGGTCATGCCATAGGACCGTTGGATGCACCGGCTGGTTGGGAGCAAGGTCTTACACAACGTTTTCATGGTGTTTTTCCGGATGCTCCGGATCCGGTATGGGAGCATCATGGACGTAAGTATGATTGGTTGCTCAATTTCCAGGTTATTTTCCCTACCTCTTATCTTCAATTTATCATGCATATGGTTTTACAGAAAATACCCGCGGCTTACTAAAACTTTCTCTGTGCTTAATGCAGATCCAGAAGTTTCAGGCGCCATTGAGTGCGGAACAGATCACTCGGAGCCTGGAGGCCTACTTAATTAATGTGTCTTTTCGGCAAGGTGATGTTCATAGAGAACCATGTCAGCACTATTAGCGCGCTCTACATCCCTATGGCACTCTAGATAGCTAGTGCTCAGACGGCGGATCAGATCAGACAGAGGAGTTGGAGTTCGGCGGTCTTAGCGGCTACATACCAAGGTATGTGCAATGATTGCCAACTTACATCGAGAAAGCCAGCCCTTCTTGGATGCCCTCTATTCCTACAGCTGTGGTTGTGGAAGAGGTTCTTTATAGGGCGACCAGATGTACGTGTTAATCAGCCTATAGACGCCATGTTTGATGCTGATGGCATCGACATGCCTACTTTTGGTCTGTGTTGGACATGTCGCGAGGTATTTATCGTGTTATAGTTTAATGCAACTTTTGTGTGCACCAGAGATAGTTCAATACTAGCGGCTACTAACATTTGTTTTCTGCAGAGACACTTTGCTAGTGACCAGACCAGAAAGGCATACACGGCACTGAGCGAGCAGTTCGATACGTACACTGGGGTCATCTGGCAGCCCTACACGGAAGTAGCCATAAATGCGAGACACCCTGGTGGTATGTCTTTGCTATGCACAAGGGACCGAGATTACTGGATGATGAAATCGAAGATCATCTTTGATATCTTCGTCGAGGAGATGGCACAACAGAGGGTTATGAGGCAATTTGGTCTTCTGCAGTTGGAGCTACCTCCCCCTACAGAGAACCCGGTGCCATCACACATCCACAGATATTAACCAGTTTTTCAATGTTGCATTATTTTTCATAGTGCTCAATTCAAAGGGCATGACACCATAATTATCTTTCATAATTGCTGAACACACACCACAATTTTAGGACGACAAGGGCATGACTAGGACAACTGCTGAGTGGCTAGTTAGACTAGAGTTGTATGTTATAGAATGGGAGCCAACAAACACACATCTATGGCACGAGAATCACAATTTTAAACTCAATGAATTCAATCTCTATTTGCGGCGCTACATGACCAGAACACTATTACACATCGTTGAGCACTCTCACCCAGAGGAGATACCTGATCCTACTCCGTCGGATACATACCCGAGCTATGATAGTTCGGGCTCTAGGAGTACGTGGTAAGATATATTTTCTTTAAGTAATGTTGTCACATACTTTGGCGTGCATACTTAATAATCGTCATGAAAATTTGCAGGCTACCTTGACAAACGAACTCTACGACGACGTGACCACCTTTGGATGATCACTGTCATCAGGACCTCTTCTTCACCACTGTCCTGTGCTACAACCCTTCTTGGAACGAATGCAGAACAAAATATGGGCTGTCTACGAGGCTATCACGTGCACCCGGAGAAGCGATATTGTTCAACACCAGCAATAGCAGCCGCGTCCCTCCATGCACCGACATCAACCACGTCCACGTCTAGCACATCAGCCGACGACCAGGCCACCCCCTCCTGAACAACCTGGCAGTTCAACATGGCAGCACCCACAACACTATGGTCCCATGTCGAGCTTCGTGTTTTCTCCACTGCCATAGCACCACGGTCCCTCGTCGAGCTTTGTTTTTGAGCCAGAGCAACCGTCACAGCCAGGACAGCCAGCAGGTGTGTGTCTTCATATTTATTGTTTTCAATATTAGTTGAGGCGACATCATTCTTCATGACTTAAAGTTCCGTCGTGCAGGAGCCTATGGCTATCATGTGTCTATGTCAGCATGCATCACATGATACGTGGGGGAGTGATCAATATCCCGAGGAGAACATACAGGCTCAGATGTCGCAGCACACCCACTGGATGGACATGTTTTTGACTCCTCCACCAGGCCCCACACAGGATACATACACAACATGACCAGGGAGAGTCTAAGATTCCTCCTTATATTATTAGGCCACCCAATAGGTTAGGATGGACGCGGCCTGTAGATCCGCCTCCCCGCCAGGCCAGACGTCGTATTTAGATAGAACATAATGCTCGTACAACAAGACAGTACAAACAACAACATAGAAGTACATCTAAATTAAACGGTACATACGACTTAACTTACAACATACAACATAAAAACTACATGAAGTTATCATCGTCATCCTCCATCGATGCAGAACTCTTGCCCTTCGATGATGAAGAACTCTTGCCCTTCGACGATGAGGAACTCTTGTCCTTCGACGATGCAGAACTATTGCCCTTCGAAGATGCAGAACTCTTTCCCTTCGATGATGAAGAACTCTTGTCCTTTGACGATGCAGAATCTGGAAGCGGCGGCATGAAGATATCATCTTCATCCTCGCTGTCGGCACTCCATAAATAGGTATGTTTTGCTCCGAAATGTAGGTACCTTCCACGCTGTAGGTATCTTCCATGCAACCTCGAAAGTTCTTTCTGTATCTCCTCAAAGGTCCTGGAAGGCCACCCGGACCGACTTAATGCGTGAGCCAGCTCATTCAGCAGGGTTTCACTACTGATGAGTTCTTCCCAGGGAACTAATATGTTGTCAACCCTGAAATCAGCGGCTAAATGCAACAGACATTTAGACATACGACTGTGGAAACTACGATCAGAAGGATATCCGGACATCTTGGCGAGACTATGAGACTACGCTAGAATGCTTACCAACATTAGTGCCGAGGGGGTTTTATAGGTTGAGAACACAAAGGAAGGCGGGAACTCGGTAGCGGGAACATATGGCGGGAAATACTGGCGGGAAATACTGGCGGGAACTACAGAGCAGGAAAATATTACGGGAATTAAGCGGGAAAATATGGCGGGAATTATAGAGCGGGAACGAGCAAAGCGGGAAAATTTGGCGGGAACAAGCAAAGCGGGGAAATATGGCGGGAACGAGCAAAGCGGGAAAATATGGCGGGAACGAGGAAAGCGGAAAAATTTGGCGGGGAGGTTGCGGCCCGTGACATAAACAGGGATCGTACGGGGCAAAAATGGTGGGCATGCACCAGTCGGCCCACAGCTGGCCGGTAGATCCTAATCGGCCTATAGATGGCTGACTGGAGCCACTTGGCCCACAGCTGGCCGATAGGAGCTGAACTGATGGCCGACAGGCCAATCGGCCAGATAGGACCTCAGTCGGCCTGCTGTGGGCCGACGGTGTATTATTTTTGAAAATTATATATCCAGCATAATATTTGTGCAAATTAATAAAAAAGTGTATTATTTAAAAAAAAGTCCGTCGATGCAACTGAAATTTGATGGCTACCAAATTGTGCTTCTTATGAAAAATAATCGGCAGGGAAGTAATCACCCGCAGCCGGTGTGTAACATTCCCCTAACATCTCCCTAAAAACTCCGCTAATCTCTCCTAATTGCAAATGCAACCGCACCGGCCTGAGCTCCTCCAGCTCGCACGCACCACCCGGAGCCGCCTCGCCCAGATCTCCTTCTCCTCCCCACCTTGCAAGCAGCTGCCTCCTGCTCTCATCCCCGTCGAGCAGCACAGCCACCCCATCAGCTAGCTGCGCCCCTGCTTCTCCAAACCACATCGCCTTATCCACCGATGCGACCCCCAGGGCGACAACACTGGTGCGCCATCTTGGCATTAGGGATCGAGCCCCCCCATTTTCATCTACGGTTCGTGCTTCGCCAGGTCAAATTAGGTTCGCCATCGGCCGCATCTACCGTCCCTAATTTGGTTATTTCCTTCGTAACTTTTGTAGTGCAGGTTTATTTGTATTTCATCCAACAGCAATACTCATTGGTTTGTATGTTCAGTGGCTGCCTAGTATTGTTCTGGTTTGTGTTTGTCATTTATCATCAAACTTTTCGTAGGTCATGCTTTGTAGACAATTCGATAACCCATTGCTATGTAGGGAGACAATCGTGGCTATTCCTTAGTGTCAATATTTAATGCTTCAAATGATGGTGATAAATGCTAAGAAAAGATTGCTTCCATACTTCCTGCATGAAGAGCTTCCAAATATATGCATCCGCAGTTGGCGGCAAATTTTTTGGTTTCATTCAAAATTTCATGCTTCCACCCAACACTAATAATGCACCATTTGCATAAATTCCCAGCTTCATATGTCTAGAAAAATGGAAGCATGACCATACCAAATATATGCATCGGGGGGTGTTTGAGTCGTCTCTCATGTTGATACAGTGCTTGTTGATTTCTAACATTTTTCATGTTATGAGTATTGTTTTCATATCTCCGTGTGCATATCCCGGGTTATTCCCTTTTATTGGATCTGATTTGGTTATGTGCTTCGTGTAGTGGATCACCTAATCTTCAATGAATATCTATCAATTTGGCATGAACATCACACAAATATGCTTCCTATAGGATGACTTATGTTGAGATATCACTCGTTTCTTCGTACTAATGGACCTTCCAAAAATAATACTACATATGCTTCTTCGGCCTACAAAGCTTGCTTCATTCAACCAGTTTTCAGGTGAATTTTGTATGTAGGTGTGACACAAACATGCATCCTCATGTTGGCGGCTATCTTAATTAATTTCCATGTTCAATTCTCTATGCTTCAAAGTAAGATGAGTTATATTGGGATAGCACATCTTCATGATTCATACTGATCGGGCTTCCAAATAATACTTCAGCTGCTTCTTTGGTCTATGAAGAATGCTTCCATACTTTTTGCTTCTTCAAAAAAAGTTGTCATTGTTATCACTACTGTAATATGGCATGCCATGTACTATGTATATATGTTTCTTTGGCGTAGGTAATTTCCTTCCATGGTCCTTGTTTCTATTATATTTATATATTTTTTGTTTCTATTGTTCTTCTTTTCAACACTGTTTTGATCAAAATACAAATCAGTGTATGTTGTCACAGACCAATTCGTTGCTTCTTGTAAGCCATGTTCTGTACTTTTGTGTCGCATATGTTTCATATGGTATTGATTTTTTCTCGTATCAGTAGTATATGCTTCCATTGCCTATCACATATGTTTTGATCAATGAAATAGCTGGTCCATGTAAGCTATGGTTCCTACTTTAACGTTTCATATATGTTACTGTAGCAATGCTTTTCTTTCATCCCGGTTTTCTATGCTTCCAGTACATCATATATTCTAATAGAAAAAAATTGTTGCTTCGTGTAATCCATGCTTATTTCATTTCTTGTGTTTCCACTGCATATTATTCATGTTTTGATATTCTTATTTTCTCATGGTGCTTCGATTGTATGAGTCCTTAGTCAATGATTTCCACTGCTGCAGGAGAGCACATGATTGAAATAAGCAGTCAGTAGGTTTAGCAGGAAACACATGCTCAATAGTAAATTTGTTCCTAGTCGTTCAAAGGGACCAACACAGCGCTCCCAAGCCCACCCAAAAGATTTGTCGAGATATGCCCGATAAGTCACGGGCCAAAGCCCGCAACTCAGCAAAGGAGGCAGGGGCCCAAGAGACATTTAACCAATCCCGAACGCAACTCCAAATGAGCTTAGCCAGGACAGTGAAAAAAGATATGTTCGGTGTCCTCAACAACACCACAAAGAGCACAGAACTGGGAGCCCGGGCCATTTCTCTAACGAATTTGATCAGCCGAAGGCAACCGATGCCAGAAGGCTTGCCATAAGAAGATTTTAATCTTAGGGGGAAGGCGAGCCTTCCAGACCTGGGAGAAACGATTAGTGGGCGTGCCCCCAACGAGCTTGGAGTAAAGAGATTTAACCGAGAACCGACCAGAGGAAGACAGCGGCTAGATCACCGAGTCCCTAGCCGTCGAGAGCGAAGGGAAGAGGGCAGTAAGACGCTGCCAATCTTCGAACTCTTCAGGCGACAAGGAACGCCGGAAGATCAGGTTCCACCCCTGGGAAGCTAACATAGCAATAGAAATGGCAGGATCTGAACAATAAGAAAAAAGAGTAGGGAAGGTCACCGAGAGGGGTGAATCTCCACACCACCAGTCTAACCAAAACCTAATCGAGGAGCCGTCCCCAACGACAAACTTAACGAAGGATTGAAAAATCGGCCTAAATTTGACCAACGCCTTCCAGAACTGCGAGCCACCACGCGACATGGCAAACATCGGGCTAGAAGACGGGAAATATTTAGCTTTCAGGATGTCCAACCACAGGGGCTGGTCCTCCGCACTCATAATCTTCCACCACGACTTAATCAATAAGCATTGGTTCATGATGGACGTATTAAGGATCCCCAACCCCCCCAAGGTTTTTGGGCCTGCACATAAGCTTCCATTTCACAAAGCGATATTTGCGGCGATTGTCTGCCGCATTCCAGTAAAATGCACCACGATGTTGATCAAACCCAGCATGAATCCCAGCCGACAAGAGGTAGAAGCCCATCAGGAACATAGGGAGGGAGGAGAGACAGGCGTTAATAAGAGCTACTTTACCCGCATTCGAATTATATCTGCCCCGCCAGGGTAGGACCCTGTTACCCACCTTAGTAACCACAAGGGCAAAATCCTTAGCATGAAGCACATCCGGGGAGATCGGAAGACCTAAGTATTTGAAAGGAAAGGATCCCAGCTTACAGTTGAGAAGGTGAGCCACTTGAATGGCTTCCGAATCATCCACCCCAGTAACAACCACTTCACTTTTGGCAAAGTTAATCTTAAGTCCCGACATAGCCTCGAAGCAGAGAAGAATAAACTTTAGGTGTGTTAGGCAGGCTTCATTTAGCTCGACCATGATAATAGTGTCGTCCGCGTATTGAAGATGGGTCAAACCAGGGGGGATAAGATGATTGCTAATAGGGGATATATGCCCGGAGGTAGCTGCCCTAGATAGCAAGCGAGATAAAGCATCAGCCACGAAATTGAACAAGATAGGCGAGGCGGGGTCGCCCTGCCGCAGGCCCCTACCATTGGCAAAGAACTTACTGACCTGGCCATGAACATTAATAGCAGTGTGGCCCCCCGAGACCAACTGCATAATTCTATGAACAAGTGGACCATCGAAGCCTTTGGCCAACAACACTCTACGCAAAAAAGGCCAGCTAACCGAATCGTAAGCCTTCTCAAAATCAAGTTTAAGAATGACCGCTTTCGTCTTGCGAATCTTAAGGTCATGAACGATCTCATGTAAGCACATAACCCCATCAAGAATGAAGCGACCTTTAATAACAGCCGACTGAAAAGGGCTGATGGTACGATAGGCAATGGGAGATAGGCGCGTAGCCAATCCTTTGGCCGGAAACTTGGCGAAATTATTAATAAGGGCAATCGGCCTAAATTGCGAAATCAAATCCGCGCCCTTGACTTTAGGAATTAAGGTAATGACCGCATAATTAAGGCGAGAGACATCCACCGTACCCAACCAGAAACCTTGAATAACTTTACAAATAAGATCCCGCAACTGCAGCCAAAATTTTCTAAAGAAAGGGATAGAGAAACCATCAGGATCGGAAGCCGCGTTCGTGTTAGCCGAGCTAATCACCTGCCAGATCTCCTCGTCAGATAGGGGAACCATAAGACCCAAGTTTTCTTCTAGAGAGATCCTAGAACCAGAGTCCCAGAATCCAGGATAGAGACCAACCCCAGGATCAGGCTTAGAGCTAAGGAGATTAGAATAGAATCCAACAATGTGTGCCATAATGGTGGGTTGGTCCGAGGTTCTAACGCCATCAATAACCAGGGAGTCAATGAAGCATCTGCGGCGCCTACCATTGGCAATCGCAAAGAAGTAAGCCGTCATCGCATCTCCCTTGAAGGTCCAATTAAGGGCCCCACGTTGGCGCTAGTAAATTTCCGACTGGTGGTGAAGCACCAACAAGGCATCTTCCAGGACGTAACGGGTGGCCCATTGAGAGGAGGAGAGGCCACAAGAGTCGGCAATAAGATCAAGATCCTGGATTTGATATTCTAAGGAGTCTTTTTCTTTACGGGCCCCAGTCGCCCTGTTTCTAGACCACCCCTTAAGGAATTTGCGAAGCTCGTAAGAAAGTTTATGCCAATCATCAAGAGGACCAAAGGAGCGTACATGAGAAGAAAGAAACTAGAGATCCTAGAACCAAGCATATCATAAAAGCCCTCTACCATAAGCCAAGAGGCATCAAACTGGAAGCGGGAGGTCGTGGCGATAGCCAAGATACCCGTGTCAAGGACAAGGGGGACATGGTCAGACCCTACCGCAGGCCTGGCCTTGAGCAATGCACGGGGAAATAGCGTATCCCATCGATTAGGCACAAAAACCCTGTCCAGCACCGACCGGACAGGGGAGGCTTGATGATTAGACCAGGTGAAACGAGCCCCCACCGTAGGAAGCTCACGAAGGGCGCAACTGCTAATGAAATCGTTAAAGGCATTGGCGAGAGGCCACGAGAAATTAGTATTGTTCTTGTCGGCCGGAGAGCGAATCAGGTTAAAGTCTCCCCCAATAAGAAGAGGGATATTGCATGCCTCAATCTTGATCGAGATTTCATCCAAAAAAAGAGGAGCAAGCGAATGGTCCGCGGGCCCGTAAACCACCATGAATTCCCACATCATATTCAGTTGGCGATGATGAACTACGTAGCTTGCCCAAAAGATGCCATGATCAAAAGCAATGAAGTCAAAGATGTCCCACTTGGAGCCAATCAAGATACCTCCAGAATGACCCAGGGCAGGAAGAAAGTGCCAGTCAAATCTACCCATCCCAGCGACCGCAGACAGTTCAGAGGGAGAAAAGGATTCCTTGAAAGTTTCGACCAAACCTAAAATGTCAATGTGCTCCCCACACACCAAGTGATGGATCTGGTCCTGACGGCCCCTAGCACCGAAACCACGAACATTCCAGAAAAGGGCTCTCATCTAAAAGAAAGGTTTTTGATACGGAGACTCGATCTGCACAGGGCCACATAAGCCTTAGGCCATTTGGAACGGCTACATTTAACAGGAACTGGGGGGGGGGGGCAGACGCATGGCCACAACCAGTAGTTGCATCTGCCACCCCGGGCTGGCCCTGAACCCCAACAGGACCAGCACACTTCGCGTCATCCATAGCCTTAGCAATGGCAGCCTGGGCTACCTCATTTGCCCGAATGATAGAAAGAAGTTGAGAGGAAGAGCCCAACCCCGGGTTATCAACCACCCCAATATCCGACATAATATGCAACAAATGGTCGTCTGACAAAGCAGGTAAAACTAGGCGAACTGGGGAAGAAGGAAGAGCATGGGGGGGGGGGAGACGAACCTGCAGGAGGAAGGTCCCTAGCCGCAGCGCGACGCTCCGCACGCTCCGCCACAGAGATGCCGGAGTCCCGCACCCGCCGACCCTTCCGCGCCGTGGACGCAGGAGAACGCAGCACCGGCGAGCCCCTAACCGGCGTCGCCGTGCCAGGGCCAGACCCCGAGGCAGCGCCGAGGTCCTGGTCCAGACAACGAGCTAGCCCCGCAGCAGAGACCTTGGAGGTGGATGAAGCCCGACTCTTAGCAGAAAATTTATGAACTGAGACCTTCTTCTTCTTCTTGGTGGGGATATCAATGGAACGCCAAGGGGAAGCAGGGAGATCCTCAATGCGAGAGAAGGAAGGCGACTGCGGGCGAGTAGGTACATTGGAACAAGCACCAGAGATGGGGGTCCCCTTACCAACAGCCCCATCCCATGGATTCAGGTCCTCCTTCTGAGGATTAGGGGTCGGGGCATTGTCCTTGAGCATCTCACGATCATCGGAGTCCATCTTGTCCCATTCAGATTGAGTAAACCGCAGATCCGAACCCCCATTAGGCTTTTGCCCCCCTGCCGAACCATCCCCTTGCGTGTCATCTTGGCCAGAAGGTTTGGAAGGAGGAGGCGTAGGCGTAGGCGGAGGGGGAGCATGGAGACCAATGCCCTCAACCTGAACACGAAGCCGCACACCCTCAGGGGAAGGGAAAACATCCACAGAGCCATGAACAGAAGCCGGATCAATGCACCACACGCTGATACGAACCGGGCCAACCTTCTCCAGGGATTCCGAATCCACTTCCACAAGTTTGCCGATGAGGTTACCAAAAGCCATCATGAATTCCACTGACCGAAGCCCAACAGGCACGTCATCAACTAGCACCCAAGATTTGCTGAGAGGACCCACCACCTTCGCACCACAGGTTGCCGCTTGACAGAAACCACAAGCTGATTAAGGGGCAGAGTAAAGCTGGTACACGACGAAATCATCCTTAGACAGTCCTTGGAGGGGAACACCACGGCAAACTCAAAGTCCGAGAGCTGGCGCACATGCCAGTCCCATCCACCCTCATCCCAGATCTTCAAACCGTCCAGAAGGGTCTGCGGAGATATTTTCTGACCACACACTATGATAACAGCCGCATTAGAGAGAGAAGGTGCAGCTATCACCACAGGAACCTCAGCATCCAGAGCGAAGAAGGAGCACCCAGGCAAACCCAGCCCAAACTGCACGAAAGAGGGACCCTTGGTGCGGTTACGGCAGTCCACGGTCAACTGGCCATCAGATCGGCAGATGAGATAGAAAGGGGGATTAGTGCATCTCGACTGGAAATGATTCGGGCGGTGGCATGCAAAGCAGGTGAGGGTCGGTGAGGGGCCCGAGGGAACTGGGTGTTGACGAGGAGCTGGAGGCGGCGGCGGCGGCAAGATGCTGTCGCCACGAACCCTAGAGGAAGCACCCGGAGCAGAAGGGGGAGGACGCCGGTCCCCAGCCAACGAGGAAGACGACCCAGGACCAAAGCGCTGCCCCGAGCGAGAGGCCGCGCCGACCGCAAAGGAGCGGGGAGGAGGCCGAGGCGGAGGAACTGGCCCCCTGGCCTGGACGGGGCGAGGCGCCGAAGAATAGGAACCACCAGCCGCCGAAGCCGCGGCAGCCTCCCACGGATCTGGCCCCTAGCCCGACCCAGCACCAGATCCAGGGAGCGGCGTCCCAGATCTGGCCATGGAGCGGTCCGACCCCGCCTCCCACTCCTCCCGTGCGCGATCAGGCCCGCGTGTCGCCCGGTCAGCCTCAAGCTTCGAACGGAGCTCCGCCTCATAGGCCATATCAGCACCAGAGCCCGGCGAGGACTCCGGAGCCCTCTTGCTCCCCGACAGGGCTTCGGAGGACGACACCCTCGACTTGTCCATGGCGAGCACGTCGGCGAAGGAGAGGAGGAGAGGGGATGGGGAAGAAGCGGATCTGGAGAAGTGGCGAATGGGGCGACGCACCCTACGAATATCAGCGGCGGAAGCCGGAAACCCTAGGAAGGGGGGAAGGGCACCGCGGCGCACCCATATATAGCCGCAACAGGCCGAGCCAGATTGGGCCGAGCAGGCCGAGACCGAAGCACGGGCCAAAGGGGGGAAGGCCGGGGCGCAGTGGCCACTACCACCTGCCCCAGGCCCACAGACAGAAGGGGGGGGGGAATAAAGGACGACAAGACCGGTGGGTCGGGCGGCCCAGAACGAGCCCCAGCAGAGGCCACCAGGCCCACAAGCCCACCAAGGCCCCCCAAGCCCGCCGAGCACCCCGGAACTAGGGTTAGGTCAGCACCTGCCTTCGGGTGCACCGACGCCTCCGCCGCCGCAGGCGACGACCCCGGCCGAAGACAAGGAAGGCAGAGAGGAGCACCTACCGGAGAGGCCAACCCACCCAGATCAGGCACCACATCAGACCGGGGAGAACCAAGGAGGTCACGCACCTGAGAAGAGGCCGGATCCACACCAACCACGCGCCGACGGTGACCAACACGCGACCACCTAGGAGACCCCGACGGCAGCAACACCAGCCTGCCCCGACCGCCCGGAGCAAATTTCCGAATGCGGCCAGCCGCAGGCCCCGGAGCCACCACCGGCACCACCGACGGGCGCACCCCTCCGAGTCGGAATCAGAGGCCGAATCCTCCAAATCGCCAAGCGCCCAGGACCGCGAGCCAAGGAAGGGCGTCGACGCCAAGGGAGCCAGCGACGAAGACGGCGAGCGCTCGGAGCAAGAGCCGCGAGCCCGCCCCGCAGACAGCAGGAGGGGGGACGGGGGGAGGGAGGGGCGAGGGAGCCATGGCCAGCGGCGGGGGAGGGGAAGGAGGGGGACGAGGAGAGGGGCGGGGGGAGAGGAGAGACAGCCATCATGACTATTGCCAACAATTTATGTTTCGGCGGAAATAAATGTAAATGTTTCCATTAGAAGAAAAATCGCGTTGCAATGGAAACAAATTTTCTAGTCGACAGAAACAAATTATTACTTAACTGGTTGGAGGTGAAATAAACATTTATAATGGACCCAAATTTCTGTTAGATCAATAAATTTGGTTGTGGTTGAAGCAAATTAGTGAGTCGCTGGAAGCAAACTTAATTGAGAGAGAGAGAGAGAGAGGCTAGCTGGGAAAGTCAAGCGAGATTACAGGGAGCAGTTATACGAAGGAAGCAGTCAATTAAGAAACCAAGGCAGCAAATCTCGGGCGCTCTGGCTAGCAGATCCGACGATCTCCACGCTTCTCATCGGACGGATAGATGCAACGTGTCTACAGTCTGATGTCTAGCAGTGCCCCTAGATTAAGCACAAATAAAGGCCATCTAGATCAATTATGTAGCAAGTTGGTTCTAACAATGGTTTTGATGGTTTTGATGGTGTCAAAGCCCACATGGTTGTTGAAGATCCGTAACCAAACATGGGTAGATTCCGTACTGTCCGTACTGTTGGACTGAATCAAACATATGGTGCTAAACACGTAGCTAGGCATAATGCTTGAGAACCATACCGGCGAACTTAATAGAGTAAGTTACTCTGTTCCTACTACTGAAAAAAGTATGTGTTGCGTCCCACCGGGCGGCTTTCTTAAAATGTCATAATTTATTTGCTGAAGACTTGTACAAATGTATGTATGGCCAAAACAAGTTACCATACGTAGGGCTTGTACGTATGGGTACAATAATTCACGCTAGTGTGTGCGGCTATAACTGGTTAGCAACGAAAAACTATTGACCCACAAATCAGAAGTATAGTATCGAAGAAGTAGACATAACTATCAGGGCCGTCTCCAGGAAATAGGGGCCCCGGTGCGAAACGCAAAATGAGGCCCCAAATTTTGAAATTTGCATATGCTAACAAACTAACATAACTAAATCATACTCTCTAATTTCATGTAAAATTTATTCATGTATATAATACCAGTGCTAAAAGTCTCAAAGTATGGGTCGCAAAATCCAGGTGTGCTCGAGGTAGGTGTTTTAAGTGAAATCAACTAATTGAAAAGGAAAATTAAATTTGGTACCCTGTGGTATTTCATCAAACTAAGCACTTCAAAAGGCACAAAACTCACTCACCTCACCCTGCCATCATGAGCTGAGCTGCACCACACTCCCGCGAAGCTGCTGTGTACTCCATTGTGCCTCCTAACCCGCAGCCTGAAGAGAGAAATCAAAGCTCACTCACCACGCCCTGCCATCCTATCTGGACAGAAGGAGATACATAATCTGAGGAAAAATATTCTCTATGGAAAATTGATGCAGGAGTGGGGAATAAAAGGAGGGCGGACTAGCTAAATGCCAAAGCATCGGATGAAGCGCAATAGAAAAAGATATTGAAGGTGAACACGGCTACTATTGCTAACTCGCTATTATTATTGGTGAAACAATTGCCTGAAACCCAAATCATAGATGTAAAATAGAAGATAATTTAGGAGAACGGCACCCCAGCTCGACAACACAGGAAGTTGCATCACAAACCAACCAAGAAGGCCAGCTACATCACGTCACCAGGTCACAAATGCATCCTGCTGCCCTCCATGTGTCGATATCCTGTATTACCAGGTCCCGAACCCTGTCAGCCGAGCTAGCGACATTATCAAAAATCCTGGCGTTCCTTTCCTTCCAAATCCTCCAATGGAGAAGGAATCATGAGAAGAAGCTTCAGAGCTTACGTACGGAGAAGTAAGGAAATTGGGGGGATCACAAAGCCATCCCGCCATGGCCAGGATCGATCTGCCTTCAACGTTGGTCCACTGCCATCCGCCATTCCCGTGGGGAGGAGGGGAGTCCGGACGTGAGGCACTTTTGGGGGAGGAGAGGAGGTCGCGCACGATCGAGACAGAGGGGGAAGTTCGAGGGAAGGCGGCGGGTTACCGATTTCTCGGGGCGCAGGACCTACGACGACTCGTATCAGATCAGCTTGATTTTTCGCATCAGATCAGGCTGATGAACCGGGGTGGTTTCAACTATTTTTTTTACAGGCTGATGTTGGTAATCCCCGATCGGGGGCCCCATGATTTTGGGGGCCCTGTGCGATCGCACCGTTCGCACAGCCTTGTGGACGGGCCTGATAACTATATAAGTCTAGGTGGTGAACTTAATGGAGTAACTTATTACGATCGTTTTATGGTAAAAGAAAAAAAATATCTAAGGCGCTCCACCAGGCAGCTTTCTTGAAATTTCATGATTTATTCAACGGAACCCTATACAAATGTATGTATGGCTAAGCAAGTGGACATACGTGGGGCTAGTACGTATGGCTACAACAAGTCTCCGTTAGTACGTATTACTATAACTGGTTAGTACATGGAAAAACCGCTTGACTGAATCAAGCCAAATATAGTATTGAAGTAGGTGTAATGACATATGTCTAAGGCGGCTACCTTAATGGAATAAGTTATTGCGATCCTACTATTTAAAATGAAATATTCAAGCCATTCAGGCGGCATTCTCGAAATTTCATGACTTGTTCTAGGAAGACTTTTACAATTGTACATGTTGGTAAGCAAGTGGACATACATGGGGCTATAGTATGTATTTTTTTTTTCATAAATAATTTGGATTGCTTACCACATGTGTCACGTGGTAGGGGCTATAGTATGTATGGCTACAGTAAGTCGCTATTCTGGTACACATGGCTATAACCGGTTAGCACTTTGAAAAATTGCCTGACGGAATTGAGCCAAAAATATATAGTATTGTTTTCGGGAACAAAAATATATACCCTCCCTATTGATAGATATATTCATTTGAGCGACAAGTAATATGGATCGGAAGGAGTAGTTGAATAGGTACACATAATGACAGCGGTCTATATGGTAGCGAATTTAATGGGGTAAACTGCTATGATCTGGCTACTGTAAAAATAAATGTGAGGCATTCCATCAAGCGGCTTTCTTCGAACTTCATGACTTTGTTGGAGATGAAGATTTCTTTTTTTTTTCGAAATGGAGAGATGAAGATTTCCACAAATGTACTCCCTCCGTTCCGAATTACTTGTCGCAAGAATGGATGTATCTAGATGTATTTTAATTCTAGATACATCCATTTCAGCGACTAGTAATTTAGAACGGAGGGAGTATCATATAGCTAAACAAGTGGACATAAGTGGGGCCAGTACGTATGGCTACAACAAGTGGCCCCACCAGTATGTATGGCCATAACTGGTAGGTGGGTACTTGGATTACTAGTGTATGGCTACAATATGTGGCACTAGTACGTATGGCTATAAGCCTAGGACTGGCCAGTACTTGGATTGCATTCCATGCAAAAAAACAAAAATTGGATTACAGACACTTAGCCGGTTCTTCTTAAGTTCATACTCCCTCCGTCCGAAAATACTTGTCATCAAAATGGATAAAAATGGATGTATCTAGAACTAATATACATCTAGATACATCTCCTTTTATTCATTTTGATGACAAGTATTTCCGGATGGAGGGAGTACTCACTTTTTCCATTTGAATGATTTGACAACTTGCAAACAAAATGGATTGTTTATATTTCTTTTTACCAACAGAAGGACAAGAGTATAAATTGGCTCGAGTAGTATCTCTATATATAGCAGCACTTCCGTACTTCAAGTACACCTCTCCTGTGCTCCAACGAAACAGTTCAATGGCAGCAATTCAGGAAGACTGCTCTGGCGGAGAGACGAGGACAACTTTTCACCCGACTCTGTGGGGTGATTACTTCCTTAAATACAAGCCACAATCTTCAGCGCAGGTTAATACTCGTACTTGTACTTCAACGTTGTCTAAGATCCTCATATCTTTAAGCTTCCGTGTAAACAGTGAAATATCGCCCGTTACATATTTCTATATGATGTTGCTCATCAGCTGTTTTAAATCAAGACGAAGTTGAACAACAGAGTGCGTGATTAATTGTATAGTATTATCTGCACATGTGGGTACCTCCCCATCTATTGTTCCTATAATCATCCCAACATGTCGAGGTAGAAGTTTAATTTCTGCATAATATCCAAGCCCCACCTCTCTGGAACTTCATGAAGCACCATCTGGTTAGTGTATGCAGTGATTCTACAAATGATGCGGAAACTAGACAATCAGCACATAACTAAAAGAAAGATAAACTAGGAAATAAAACTGAATAAAAGATAAATGAGGAAATAAAATTAGTTAACTGGAACTGGAGGTCCAGCGTAACACATCAATATCAAACTGCAGTACCCTTCAGTGATACTCCCTCCGTTCACAAATATAAGATGTTTCGGATATTTCAACGTGAACCACATATAAACTTAAATGAGTGAACAAACCCACAAAAAATGTGTCTATATATCCATTTACAAAAAAAGTTGGAACATCTTATAGTTGTGAATGGAGGGAGCACCTTTTTGAAACCTCATAATGAAACCTGATGTAATAATCATGCAGCAAACTGGTAGAATTAGAAGCACGGCATAGAAGTTTAGATACTAAAATGTCACACACTAACTATATATATTTAGGTAGAAGCATCACGTCTTGTGTGCAGCCTGAAATTGGTAAGATGCTTCAAATCTTGTGCAATATTTCTAGAAGACTCACCTACAAATACCCACTTGTCACACTCCACAAAATAGGCGTGTCGAATAAATTCTATAGAGACATAACACTTAAAACAAGAACAGTACTAGTCATGTCCTGGCTTTGCTTGGAGGACTCATAACCTCTACAGGAAGCAAGGACCTAAAGCACATGTCAATAGCTATATGCCCCTTCTGGTTTATAAGGCATGTACGTATTTCTGGATCATCAATTTGACTAACAAAATATGAAGTATATTTCATAAAAAATGAAATCATTAGAAACTTCTTTCAAATATGCAACTAATGGTATATTTTCATTAGCCATATAAACGGGAAATACAACTATATCATAGCATATACCTATTGTATGTCATAATTATAGGGATGTGTAATAAAACTTATATCATCAATAGTGTCAGAATTATAAGGTATGTGTAATAAAACTTATATTATCAATAGCATATAAGTCTCTTATTTTGTTGGTCAAATTGGAGATCTAGAAATACATGTCGGCCTTATAAACTGGAAGAGAGGGGGTATTAATCTTGGTCCATACTAAACTAATTCGACATCAGGCATCCTTCATGGAAACATTTTCCCATGACATATGCTTAAAAAAATGAATAAGATAAATGTGTCGAACCAATGCGACAACCACATGCATGTATGCACATGTCAACTAATTTAAAATAACTACTTGAGTTATACTTTAGTCAAATCAACACATGATTTAGCTCTTTTGTGAAAACATGACAATCACACTATTCCACCATTGTACACATACAACATAATATTTATGATATGAACACTATATTATGATTTATTTTTTTAATGTGACAATCTGCACTACTGTGACGATCTAATTTCAGAAGCATTTTCCACCTAAGAACTGCCAAAAAAACTCAAAAAAATTTAATGCTCTGAAACATTTTCATGTGGTGGAAACCATTTTTAACTAAATGGAACATCTTTACTTTTTAGGAGTCGTATTTACTTTTATGTGAAATAGAAATATTTTATGGTGGAAATATTTTTACCATAATATGTTTTGTACACCATATTATGTATACATTAATTTCACCATCATTTCTACTAATGAGTATTTGTCATCCTCTCATGGGATTGTTATATATCAGTTGTATGAGAGCAATTAGTATTTCTAAATTGACCAAATAGCATATCATAAAATGTAGTGTTCTACATAAATTTATGTGGTTTTTATTTGTAAAACCATGCATTTGCCTCATTGCATATTTCTAGAAGTAAAGTTGCTATAATATATCAAATATGTAGCTATAAAAATTTCATTACATAAGATTAAATGGTTAAGACCATCGACTTAAATATAAGATTCATACAACTTAGAATAGATGGTCTTCTACTCTTCTTTGCTTAATCAGGTATACTATTGTCATCTTATATTCATAGCAGTTGGTGGATTGTAGCATTATGGTTAATATGATACAATCACACGAATCATTAAGGGTCCATATGGTTAACTAATATATAATGGCTGTTATGTTTTTGCAGCAAGCTCATATGAGAGAAAGGATGGAGATACTATTGGAGCAAGTAAGAACAGAGATGAAAGAGGCAAATGAAATCCCCCAAATACTAGAGCTTGTAATCACGATTGAGAGACTTGGTTTGGGCTACCATTATGAGAATGAGATTGCACAACTACTGGATGTTGTTTTCAAATCTGATTATGATGATAATAATCTACACTTGGTTTCGCTTCGATTTTATCTTCTACGAAAAAATAGATATGATGTGTCATCTGGTAAGACCTTATAGATTGATACAATCTATATAGCAATTGTTTATATTTTACTAATGAAATGGAAATTGTCGATATCCATTCCCAATCAAATTTGCAGATGTATTCCATAAATTTGAAGACAAACAAGGAGGTTTTGTTCAGTTGGATACAAATAGTTTGTTGAGCTTATATAATGCAGCACATCTGAGTATCAAGGGGGAGGATGTATTTGACATGGCAGTCTCTTTCACGAGAAGACACCTCCTTGGGGCTTTAGAAAATTTGGAATCAGCATTTGCAGGGGAAGTTTCTTCTTCCCTTCTTACACCTCCTTTTAGAAGGGTTGGGATATTAGAAGCAAGAAACTACCTATCGTGTTACACAAACAAGGTTACACGAAATGAAGCCATATTGGAGCTTGCCAAATTGAATTTTAATATTCTGCAACTTCATTTTTGTGAGGAGTTGAAAGATGTCACAATGTAAGTTTTATTATTAATTCATTTTGAGATTAATCTATGTTGCTCTTCACTTTTTCTAATAAAAAAACTTCACTGACTTATTTTTATGCACATGCAAGGTGGTGGAATAAGATCAAAATGAAGTCAAGGTTGAGTTTTGTAAGAGACAGAATTGTAGAAACTTATTTTTGGATAAATGGGACTAGCTACAACCTTGAATATTCTTATTCCAGAATAATAGCTACAAAGGTCACCGCTTTCATGACTATAATAGATGACATATTTGACACATATAGCAGCACTGCAGATAGCATGCAACTTGCGGAAGCAATTAATAGGTCAAACCCTCCTTCCCTTCCCTGATTTTGTAATAGTTGCCATATATAATGGTTTTATATTAATTCCAATACATGAAAATTGACTTGTTTTTTATCAAAGAGCAAAGTGACAAGTATCACTAACAATTTATACATTGGAATTAAGCATGAAGCCACAAATATTAGTAATGATTTATAAAAAATAAGAAAGAACAAAGTAAAGTGTTGCATTAAGAGGAATTCATTGCATTGTTTCTATGCTCATGATGTCCATGCTTATTTTGGGCGGTGTATTAGCAATGCTAATACATTTGAAGTGCCTTACATGTATTACAACAATGGTTTCACTTCACAATAGAAGTAGTAATTTCTGTACTAGGATGTAAAGTATGTAATAAATGTTGTAGATCACACACTGATTACACTATAGCATAGATATTATACAAAACTTAAATAAGTCTATAATGGAAGGAATACATAAAAATGTATGCCCTTAAGTTATTCTCTTCTAGTATGGGAATGGTTTATCAATAATGTGGTAATATTAGAGTGAAAGTTAGGACTCTGTCATGGATCTACTATGTCAGATGTGAAAGTACCATTATTGATTATGGAAGTAACCATATTAACATTTTGTAGAAACACATATTGATTGGAATCTGAAGTTTCCAAAAACATAATTGCAGCTTAAATATTTCTCTACTATAAGCATTATGTTCTGACATGGTGAAACACAGGTGGGATGAAGATGCAGTAAATATGCTTCCAGAATACATGAAGGATATCTACTTATATTTGTTGGAAACGTTTCATTCTTTTGAGGACCATTTAGGACCTAAGAACAGCTATCGTGTGGTTTATCTAAAAGAAGCTGTAAGTATTACTCTTTTTATTTGTTAATACAAAGTTGCTCGTGTAGAAATATGCACCTAGTTTATTTTGATGTATATTCCTTTTTAAATATCTCCCATTTGAGCGTCGCCAAGATGGAAAAACATCGATCTAGCTAACTACATAAATGTTATAAAAAATAGTAGCATACTTTAAGTAAAGAACTTAGAAATAGATTAAACTATTTGCATGTCTACATGAGAGTATAATTATTACTTCCTTGAATAGTGGCTTTACAATGTGACTATGTTGGCCGAGTGATTATATTGTAATGCCTCCTATTTCTTCGCATTAGGGGTGGTTATAAATAGTCTTCACTTAAAAGCTGGCCACACAATTATAAGTATGCACCTTGGGTGAGAGTGTTGGATATTAAAAAAACTCCAACATGCACTTAAATACATGGCAATCTCATAAAGGCCCTCACCACTAAAATACTTAGAGCCACCAAACTTGAGCCAATACTAATAGAAGGTATGAAAAAAGTAGCATACATGCTAAAATTCTGGCCCCCTGCACTGGACAGTCGAGAGGAAAGTCCTAGCTAGATAATTTGGAGTTTAAAATAAATACTATGGAAAATATTAAGAGAGAGTTGTTTAACACAGATCTTCTAGTAAATTTTAAGCTTCCATTCTAGATATTACTATGGTTAAGGAGTGGCATCCCACTCCATAAGGTAATCTTATGAGGCTTTGTACAACGCAGATTAAGCGTTAGCAAGTAAGCTTTCTCCTGCTATATGATGCACCTGTTTTGGTATGATTTTCCTATAATCAATATAATTACTCAAACCACTCAAGAAACTATGTAATGGGATTTTAATCAAAAACTTTTGGTGTCTTCTTCTCCAATTCATTTGGCAATTGTCAGTTGGGGTTTAACATGTCCGTGTGCTTGTAGCACATATTTGTTAGTCATTAATCCCTGAACCATTGTCATTAGTCCTCACTGTCAATTTAGGGAGCTATATGCACATTAATTTAGGTTATGAGTTGAACCTAGCTAGTTTGTAGTATGCATGTTTTTATTTCTTCGAAATGGAATCAAGGGAGGTCCTCCAATTGAAAATAGACCGGATACATCTTTTTGAACATGATATGAATGACATTGTCGGTGACTCAACTACATGAGACTCGTTTGTAGATATTTTGGAGTAGTCACAATATCATTTTCACAATATTTTCTTTGCAGAAGAAAATTCATCATATGTTGTTTTACAAATTGTATGTATGGTTTAATCAACTATGCTTAAAAAATATATATGTAGCAATTTGTTATTTTAACATGTAGATGTTGAACTTCTCATGAAAAGCCTTATTCCCTGGTAATGTTTTCTTATTTTTATTCCCCAAAATGTAATCAATGGAATTTCAATTCTATAATAATTACACTTTATCGACTCATAATTGTCACATCAAGGCAATACAAGAAACACGAATTCACATCCGGCTTCTGTGTTACTAGGATATACACAGCCAGAAAAACCACACACACACGCACACTCTAAAAGAGATGCGCGCAAAATGCTTGCAAAATTAAGTTATAAAGAACCAAGGAAATGCCACTCGCGAGATGGCAGAGGCGCCGCTCCATACTATGCCGCCAACCATATAGAAACATAATCGATATTTTAACCTTGAATGTCTTCATTTAAACCAATTTTGATGTATTAGCACTTTAGCAATATTACAACGTTTTGAGTGATTTTTTTGCGGGGTGAGTGATTATTTTTTATCAAATGCAGTTCAAGAAATTGGTTCAAGCATACAGTGATGAACTAAAATGGCGTGATGAAAATTATGTACCAAAAACACTTAATGAACACCTTCAAGTTTCATCGGTAAGTATTGGAACCTCCGTGGTAGCATGTGCTATATTTGTTGGCATGGATGACACAACAGTGGAAACTCTCAATTGGGTGTCGAGCGACCAGAAACTTCTGAAGTCTTTTGCTATATATACACGTTTCACGAATGACATGGCATCAACAAAGGTATTTATGTATACTTGGAGATGTGATCAACTTCCGATGATTAGTTTGCATGCATGCATCTTGGCAAAGTGACGAAGTAATCTGAACATATATAAGTGTAAACATGTATTTTTAAAACAGATAGCTATACATAATGAATACCAATCATAGTCACTAAGGCACATATTGTATTATTTTGTATGCTTACATCATGATAACTGCATGTTTCTATTGTATACCTAGCCTATCCGAACTTGAGCATACAAGTTTAATTTTGAAGTTTTAGGTTATAGTTATTTACATCCTCAGGTAACTCATGCATGCTTTGAAGTGAAGCTGGATTAATCATGGCCCGACCCGGGTAAGGGCGATGATAGTAGGACGTACACAAGTTGAATAGGGGCGCATAACATGTGTATCATGTGTAGTATAATATCTAGTATACTGAAATACAACATACAAGTCTAGTTCAAAGAGTCGTTGGCCTATGTAGCTTGATTAATTAATGATAGCCATAAAAACACTAAAGGGACATGAGGAGAGACTGAGCAGAAGCAACAAACGTCTTTTAAATTTCATCCAGGGGCCTTTTGAACAATAAGGCCATCCCTGAGATTAACCCAATGACTGTACTAAAATTAGTAACTGACATTTTGTACCATATACATTCTTGTAGCGTGAGCAAGCGGGGGGCATTGTGCCTCTACTATCCAATCGTACATGAAGGAGCATGGGACGACAAATGATGACGCATGTGAAAAGATAAAAAAACTTATCGAGAACTCCTGGAAGGATATGTTACACCATTATCTCGCATTGACAGATCAACCAATGGTCGTGCCCCAAATGATACTTAACCTTTCAAGGACTGTGGATAACATGTACAAGCATACCGATGCATACACTAATTCAGAGATACTGGAAGATACAATAAGGATGCTTTTTGCTGAGCCAATGTAATAGATATACGGATCTTGCAACCACAAGGGATGCATACGTAGAAGATGATCATCGGAAGTGGTCTATCTGGAGTACCTCGATATCAATGTATCTCGTTAGTTAAATGAACATGTTGTGCTCATTATTCAGGAATGTAACACTTTTAATAGACGTTGTTTTCAGTATTGATCATTTTCAAATAAAAATGCATTGTTGAGCTCAAGAATGTAAATAATTTAGAATAAATTATTGATTTCATAGCGGTTACACGGTCATCATTCATTCATTTGCTCATCTACGGCCATGCACTCATCGATCATGCTAACCTAGACGTTCCGTCATGCACCTGGTATAATGCACTAGGCAAAATAATCGTCGAAACATATAAGTTACGCTTCAAAAGAAAAAAGTTATGTCATCTTATCCTCTATGTTAGGATCAGCATTTGATTTACCACTAGTAGCAATTGACATGGATATGATGTTTTTTCTTATATTCTCAATTGAATACTAGCTTCCACAATATGTTGCCTATTTTGGTTATCATAGCTATCATATGCTATCTACTGTTTTTTGGATTAAACTTAAAGGGAAAATGCTCAATTATTCAACAAGAGAAAGAGATAGAAAAAAAGCCTCGTCTTGTCTTAGCTAAGAGAAAGATGGTCTTTGAATAAAAGACAAGGCATCCGTTGTACGGGATGTCTTCCCTTATTCAATGAATTTCTAGTTTTTTTAATCATGTAAACATTAATTGCTAGAGATCACACTTTGGAGATAATCCATCATATATAATGGTTTTTCGGCTTCTCTCAATGAAGTGAAATACATAGGAGAAAAACTCCATATCAACCATTGACATGCCCTAAGCATCATTTTCCATAAGTTACTAATTTTGTCATTAATTATAAGACTGAAAAAGGCTTACTGCTTCTCTAGAGAAACATTAGTCTCGCGTTCGGGCAAAAAGAATGTAGACTCATCTTATACTCCCTCTGTCCCAAAATAAGTGTCTCAAGTTTGTACTAGCTTTAGTACAAATTTGCACTAAGCTCAAGACACTTATTTTGGGACAGAGGGAGTAATTGTTTATTTTCTAGGCGGAAAAAGACATCTTATAGTAAACTAGTAATTTTTAGTTGATGATGTTGTTTGTATGACTTGCTGATGCTTTGGTTAAGGTGTGAATGGCAAAAAAAAGAGTTTCATTCTTGCATTAGTGCCATCTTCTACATATCCTTGTATTGGATTGGATGGTTGAAAGAACATGCGGTGCCCCCATGTTTAGTTTTGGCAATTGATGACAATCTCTATGGACTAATGGTTGTCTTGAGTTACATTTGAAGGGTTTGTCCATAGGTTTTTCTTGGAGTCCATTTGTTGGTTTCAAGGAGAGTTTGTGATGACCGCGGTGCTATTAAGGAATTATCCAAAGATTGGTCATGTGAGTGTTGAGCTTATTGCACGGATGTCTTGAAGAATAAGATTGTGTGATCATTCATGTCCACCTTCAAGACATCATCCAAATGAAGAGAGTTGGAAAGATTCAACACACAAAGCGCACAAGATGTACCGAGGGATCAAGTGATCCCATGGTATGGTAAGCATTGTCCATTACGCTTTGTGTGCTAACCCATGGTCTTCGTGAGAGTTCTTTGTGGGGTTAGGTTGCGGTGTGCAAGTTCAAGTAGGATCATCATGAAGAGATCATATGCTTGAAGCTTGCCGTCCATTGTGGCGACAATGGACTTGTGAAGATGTGCAGAAGAGTGGCTCACCCATAGTGGAGTATGGGGGAGCAATCTCTAGTCTTCATCGAGCCAAAGCAATCAAGAAAGGTGGTCCATCTTGAGGAGGAGAAGATCGTCGTCATCTAGCTCAAGTGGATCATGTGCAAGGCAAAGGTTTGCCCTTGATAGGTTTTCTATTTTACCGGTCTCACGGTAGTTGTGGGAGACCGGGTTATAGGATTGATTTCCGTACTATCAAGGGGGGCTCTCGATGAGTTGCTTGATCGTATCGTTCGTAGAGAGCTCAAACCATTGCATTCTTGCATCATATTTTTGGTTCTTGTGGTTCTTCTCCTTGTGAGATTTGGAGCTTATGGTCATTTTTATGACAAGCTCGAGTTCATCGAAAACGGAGTTCTCATGCATCTTCTATGATGTTTTCGATGTTGGAGGGTATGCCGGTTCTTCTCGGTTGGAGGTTTCACTCCTTTGTTTGCTAAGCATACCTCCCCTGCCTCTTCTTACTATCCAACAAGCTTGAGTTAGCTCAATTCGGAGCTCATTTGCAGAAGTTATGGCAGTTCTGGTTTCCTTGGAGTATTCTTTGTTTTCGTGGTTGAGGCTTAAGGTTGGCCCCAGCGGTAGTACCGCGACCACAGAGGTAGTACCGCCGAAGCTCCCCAGCGGTAGTACCGCTCCAAGCGGTAGTACCGCTCTCCGAACGGTAGTACCGCTTGGGATTTTCGGCCGTAGTACAGCTGTGTGTCTGGGCTACTTCCGCCTCGATTCTCGAACGAAGTTTTTCGTGTCGAGTTTTGAGGCACTAAGGGAGGTAGTAGGAGCGGTAGTACCGCCCTAAGCGGTAGTACCGCTCTTCCCTAGCGGTAGTACCGCCCTGGGGTCAGGGCCCTGGCAGCGCGGCAGTACCGCTGGGTTGAGCGGTAGTACCGCCCTTCCCTAGCGGTAGTACCGCTCTGTGCGGGGATGTTCAGTGGGGTAACGCTTGGATTTTCCCCCTCCTATAAAAGGGGGTCTTCTTCCCCATTGAACCTTATCCCTTTGAGCTCGTGTTCTTCCCCCATTGTTGACCTTCTCCGAGCTTGCTAACTCTCAATCCCTCCATGGATTCTTGCTAGTTTTTGAGGGAAAAGAGAGAGAGGAGATCTAGATCCACGTTTCCACCAATCACTTTCTCCTCTAAGTGAGGGGAACCCCTTGGATCTAGATCTTGGAGTTCTTCGTGTTCTTCTTTAGTTCTTCCTCTCATTTTCTTCCCTAGCATTAGTTGCTTTGGTGGGATTTGGGAGAGAAGGACTTGGGCACTCCGTGTGCCCTTGCCATTGCATTTGGTGCATCGGTTTGAGTTCTCCACGTGATACGTGGAAGTTACAAGTCGAGAAGCTTATTACTCTTGGGTGCTTGGTGCCCTTGAGCTTGTTCATCTTGGGTGCTTGGGCGCCCTAGTCGGTTGGTGGTGTTCGGAGCTCAATCATTGTGGTGTAAAGCTTCGGGCGAGCGTCGGGGTCTCCAATTAGGTTGTGGAGATCGCCCCGAGCAATTTGACGGGTACCGGTGACCGCCCCCAAGGGTTTCCAAAGTGTACGGGTTCGGTGACCGCCCCCAAGGGTCGCCATTTGTACGGGTTCGGTGACCGCCCTCAAGGGTCCCTTAGTGGAATCACGGCATCTTGCATTGTGCGAGGGCGTGAGGAGATTACGGTGGCCCTAGTGGCTTCTTGGGGAGCATTATGCCTCCACACCGCTCCAAACGGAGATTAGCATCCGCAAGGGTGTGAACTTTGGGGTACATCATCGTCTCCGCGTGCCTCGGTTACCTCTTACCCGAGCCCTTTACTTATGCACTTTACTTTGTGATAGCCATATTGTTCTTTGTCATATATCTTGCTATCACATAGTTGCTTATATTGCTTAGCATAAGTTGTTGGTGCACATAGGTGAGCCTAGTTGTTTTAGGTTTTGTGCTTGACAAATTAACCGCTAGGTTTATTCCGCATTTGTTCAAGCCTAAACCGTAATTATTTTAAAACGCCTATTCACCCCCCCTCTAGGCGACATCCTCGATCTTTCAATGGTGAATGGCAACAAAAAAGGAAATGCCAGCTGCTTGTAAGCCAAGAATGAGAGAATTCTTCAAAAATGATAAGATTATTTCCCTGAGGCGTTCGAGGCGCAACTGGCAGTCAACGGGAGCGAGTTGTACCAGCCGACCATGGTGAAGCCCACGCTGGTGGTGGACAACCTCAGGCTCAGCAGCATCGCATGGCGGCTTTGCTGTTGCAAGGAGGTGAACCTTACATTCTCTAACAGAGACCATTTGAAGAACGGATTGTGCCAAATCTCATAGTGAAGCTTTCTTACAATGTGGGCTGGACAATGGATCAAACAGTTTCTTCAAAAATAAGAAAGTGATTGAGCTTCTTATTTGAGAGTTGTGCAAAAATAAGAAGCCCAGTCGCTTTTTCAAAAGATTATTTGTTATTTGAACTCGCCAATTTATTTTTCTTCCACCTAGCACTACTTGGAAAAGGCCTACTACTGGCGCACCAGTTTTGCCTACTAGTATTAAATATTAATGGCGCACCACTGGTGCGCCATTAGTATCTGGTATACTAATGGCGCACCATGTCGTGCGCCATTAGTATAGACCAACATGCGCCATTAGTATGCCTCCCAGGGAGCCATATTTACCCATGTGCTTTGGCATACTAATGGCGCACTGTGGGGTGATGTGTCATTAGTATCCTTTGGCATACTAATAGCGCACTTTGGGGTGATGCGCCATTAGTATGAATATTAGGTATTTTTTTTACTTTTCTGATTTTTGCACAGGTTACAAAATATATTATTGGACAGAATATAGACAGCACCACACAGCAACAGCAGATTCATCGAATACAATAGAAGATTAGTCTCTGAATAAGATTCATCATATTAGTCTCCGAATTCAAAAGACCGAACAAAGATAGAACATTACAAGTCTCGAGACCGCGAGTAGCGAGTTTGTATTCACATTACAAGTTGATATCGATCATCTAAACTACCATCACATAGAAGAGAGTTGCGATCATCACGATGAGCATCATCGCGATGAAACTGGTCTTCATCCGGTTCCTCCAACGCTCCCTCCTCTCTCCCGCTAGATAGCGGGCGTATCTAGATTCCGCCTCTGCCCTAGTGGTGTACCCTTTGTAACTGTTATCGCTGAAACGGTGAACCTGTCTCCGACACTCCTCCCAGTCGTCGTAGACTCCGAGAACCTTACCCTTGTACACGACATACGACGGCATCTCTATGCACAAGCCAAACAACAGACAATACATAAGCAATATATAAGTATGCAACAAAAGGATCGGAAGAGAAAAGCAAGACATTAATAGCACGATTCATGGTCCTACTAATAAATAGGATCGATTACATCTAAGTTGAACGACTGTCCAAACCAAAGAGTCATACAAGTTCATTAAAGTTTAATTACAACATGAGCTAATCGATGTTTCAGAACTACACATAGCATCACTACTTTCGACTCGACTCATGGGACCGGAGCATGGATGAAGTCGCCATCTTTCGTGATGGTCATGAAGTCACGGGCGTTGTCAGCCTGCATTTGTAGCATTGTGTCTATCTCAATGTTGGACGGTTGATATCTGAGGTAGAACTGCCCCGAGGTACGAAGGACATCTTGATGGATGATTTCTGCAAACTCTGACTGGATGCGAAAGAATTCTTGTCGGAGGTCCGCGTCCTAGATTGCCGCCAAGCTTGCGGCCCAATCTTTGACATTATTTGGTAGCAGAAGGTGATTATGGTCACGTACGATCGCCCGCATATGATGGAGGGCGTAGTAGGCATCCTTCTGACCGCCAGGCGACTGCTTGACGCAGGGGAACATCGTATTGTGGGTGAACACGTGCCTGCCGTACCTACGAACTGGCCTCTTAGAGGTGCCTCCAGATGTGGCGTAGCCGGGGAGAGCATCATCAAGAACTTTCTTGATATTTGTATAGTCTATCTTGGAGTCACGTTCCGGGTCGAAATACGTGGCCATGGATTATTCGGGCTTAAGAGGATGAGTGTGCAATGTGTGTCACTGCACAGAACATGGAATGTTAGAAAAGAAAAAGAACGATCGAAATCTAAGAAATCATATGTTACGGGGCGGTGAAGGGATGACTTACTCAGGAAAGTAAGGCACGAGGAAGTTATCCTTATCTGGGTTTGCCAGAATGACGCCTTCGAGGTGTGAACTCGTGACTTGCCGGTCCCTAGGGCTGCCCAAGATTTTGGCACGCATGTAGAAGGGGTCGACTATCACGATGTCCGGGGTCTTGTCTCCAATGATCCGCATCTCCATACTCAGCAAAAACAGCCGAACGAAGGTGTAGTGCAGCGGATGAAGGTTAAACATAGCAAAGATGTCATCAAACCGCAGGACGATCATACCCCCGATGGCGCCATCCACAAAGCCCTTGCCCTCTGGCACCTTGGCCACGAAAACCGGGTATGCCACATCATTCTAGGAGAGATGTCGCTTCTCCAAAAAAG
Source organism: Triticum aestivum (assembly GCF_018294505.1). Taxonomy (NCBI): domain Eukaryota; kingdom Viridiplantae; phylum Streptophyta; class Magnoliopsida; order Poales; family Poaceae; genus Triticum; species Triticum aestivum. The sequence goes on along the minus strand of NC_057801.1, from coordinate 79,681,690 downwards.
AACACTGTCATGCAGACTCCACATAGCACCGGTTGCAGCATTGAGCATATCTGTCGGTAGCATCGCCCTACCTGCCACATGCATCCTCCTCGAGATATCCTTAGGTGAAGGTGGCCCGTCCTGAGCACGGATCCTACTCGGTGCCGGCTGGCTCGCACCGACACCCCTTGTTAGTCTTTCGTTTCCATCCCTTCTTCTTGATCTGCTGTAATGGGACCGAGTTCTTCTCACAGACCGCCTTCTTGAGCGTGTTGGGGCTGATAATATTTCGCACCTCAGCTATCTGAGGCTCGGTGAAGGCGGCAGCTGGAGGCGTCTCCTAAGAACTGAATGCCAGACGACGCCTGTTGCAATTGGGTTTCTCCGCCGTACCAGCTAGATCACGGTCGCCTTGGTTGGGTTCTTGAGAAGGAGGCCCACAGAACTCGTCACCGTACCCATGTTCGGCAAAGTACTTATCGACGTTGGTAAATGTACTGTCGTCATTGTCATCATCGTCCCGATCCTGTGCCATATGCATGTCCGGATCCTGTGCCATAGGGATGCTGGCATGTCCGGTAGCGTTGCGGCGTTCTTGCCATGGCTTGGCATCGAAACGACTGGCGGTCTTGTCTTTGGGGTGGTGTCCCCCGCCCCCAAACAAATCTGGCTCTTCGGCCAAAGCAGGGGCCAGCTTACGCAGGCGCTGAGGGTCATCTCATCATCTTCGTCGGCCCCAGCGGGTCGAATCGGAGGTAACAGCTCGTCGCAGCCTGGCAGCACCCGAACCAGTTCAACCCTATACACTGTGGGTGGCATCGGATTACCGTGGAACACGGGGTTGCCCGGTTGAACGATTCTGCCCTTGGCGACATTGACCAACTCGCCACCCACGAAGTGCAGGAGAGTGCAAGGAACGTCGGTGGCGCCCTGCGAAAATATGTAGGGCGTCAGGGATGCCTAGTCAAAGGCAAGGAGATGAAGTCATCGGCCGAGAGGCTTAGTTACCATGATGCCGTCGAGCTCGGCTAATGTCGAGGCACCACCAACGGCGGGCGTGCAATTGACGGAGGGGCCGCTTTGTTGAATTCATTCATGATGCTACTGAAAATTATTATGAGGGAGGAACATATGCTTGTAGGAATTGCAATAATATCAAGTTTCCTCTCTATGTGTTGAAAATTTTGAAGCTATGCTTGTTTTGCCTCCCTATGCTAGTTGATTATTGTTCCCATAAGTTGTTTGCTCACAAAATCCCTATGCATAGGAAGAGGGTTAGGCTTAAATGTGCTAGTCATATGCTTCATGATGCTCTCTTTATGTTTCAATTCTTATCTTTTATGTGAGCATCATTGTCATCATCATGCCTAGCTAGAAAGGCATTAAAGAAAAGCGTTTGTTGGGAGACAACCCAATATTTACCCTTACTGTTTTTGTGTGTTAACATTATTATACTACTGTAGTAATCATGTTTTATAGCTTTTGTTTCAATAAAGTGCCAAGTAGAACCTTTGGGAAGACTTGGGTGAAGTTTATGTGATCTTGCTGAAAAAAACAGAAACTTTAGCGCTCACGAGGTTAGCTACCATTTTTTTACTGAAGAGTGCTTTTAGGTTGATTCTTTTTGCAGATGATTAATAGAAAAATTACTCAGGTCCATCAATTTATTTCATAATTGTTGGGGTTCCAGAAGTATAGGTTTTATACAGATTACTACAGACTGATTCTGTTTTCTATGTGTTGTTTGCTTATTTTGATGAATCTATGAGTAGTATCGGGGGGTATGAACCATAAAGAACTTAGAATACACTAGTAGAAAAACACCTAATAGTCCCAGTTCATGAACCGGGACTAATGGGTCGTTACTAATACCTCCACCCATTAGTCCCGGTTCAAACACGAACCGGGACCAATGTGCCTCCATGTGGCCGGACCGCCGAGCCCAGTCAGGGGGCCTTTGGTCCCGGTTGGTGGCCGGGACCAAAAGTCCATGTTTTTTTAGAAAAGTGGCTGCTTTAGGGGTTTTGGGGGTTATTTTTAGGTTGTTATTAGCTAGCTAATATCGAGAAGTGTCCTCTCTTATATCTTCGTCCTTGGTTTATCAACGCTGCTGCTATGTTCATTTCACCCGCTGATATAACATGCTCATGCATGCTCGAATCATACATCATCATATATAATAACAAGTCCTACTAATCATGCATCATCATACAACTTCTACTCATTATTAATAATAAGTCATGCGATCATCATCCTCATAGTCATCGGACCCAACCCTACATAATTGTTCTTAGCACATGATCATCAGTATCAGGTAGGACCTAAACACCCTTAAGGTAAAATAGCATAAAACAATATAGACCTTGACTCTCCATTATGAAGAATGGCGATCATCCTATCTCCAATTCTTGCCCTTCGCTGCTTATTGCTTCCAAAAAGCTCCTTACGACTGTCCATACATTTTTTCCATTCTTTGATTGTTATGTCTCCACTTCTTTTAGAAACCCGGTATGGACAGTTGAGATTCGTAGGACGACCTGGTTGTATGTTCAAAACATGAAGGCTACCATGCGTATACATCAGATGAGGCATGCAATCATTCGGGATTATCTGTTGAAAAACATAGTAATAACGTCGTAGTTAGCAATGATGTACTAGTTTTAGAAGTGTGCAAAAAGATGCACGGATGTTGTAATAGTAAAAAATAATCTTACCAGGGTATCTCCATGGTAGTTACCGTAGTTCAACACGTGCACTAGTGGCACGTATTGACCATAATGTTGAGGAGTTTGATTGTAGATATTGTAATTCTCAAGATCAGTACAAAATCCGACCAGATGATTTTTCTCCTGATAAGTTAATTCGGAGCCTTCGGTGTAGTAGGTTCTGTCTACCATCTTCCGCACATTCTTTGAAGAATGAAAATAAGCTGTCAATGGAGATAAGTTGTCAACTATATATTTTGAAATAAACAATATAAATTACTTAATAACTATGTTAAGCTCAGATGGGGGAAGAATTGGAGGTGTATCCACAAGGACCCAAATCGAAGGTCTCTCTTGTGCGATTGTAGGATCACCAAGATCCATGGTGACAAGCATACCCTCATCAAGACCATACATCTTGCAAAGTGCTTCCCAATTTTTGCAACCAAAATGGGTTACACTCTGAGTATTGTACAACTTTACTTGAAAATCCACACCATGATGGGTACTTAGGATAATTTTTTTGGTTTCGAAACTTTCATGGTCTTCAAAACCCATCCTCTCCAAGACATAGCGTCTTGCAAAGCATGGGATAAGCTAGTCGAATTGAAAAAGATGAAAAATACACGTTAAAATAGTTGAAGTCGTGCTTAATTACGAAAAAACTATTGTCGTCGTTGCGTACCGTATGAACATCGCAGGTCTCCTCGAGCTTAATGCTGAAGCGCCGATCTTCGTCCAGCTCAATGAACCTGTCGCAGATACCTCGGTCGTCGTGGCACCAGTCGCACTCCCCTGGGCGGTTTTCGTCGTCCGATGAGTATGACATTTCCGGCTTACGTTCATAATTCAAATATTAAACTAGATCATTATTATTAATCACGGGTTGACTATCGATGATCAATGTACGTAGCTCCTCCTTTCATTCCCGAATGCATTATTATATCAAATTGTCTAGCACACGGGAATGAAGGAGAACTTATCCAATATGAGCATTTAATAAGCAAAACCAAATCATAAAATAAACTATAGTATTCAAATTAGCATGCATTCAATAATTATAAGCAAAAGTACATCATCTTTTGGTGTCCATACATCGTCGAATATTATCACTAATACAACTAGAACCGTAGAGCCCGACGGGTATCGACGTGGGCGGTGGACACCCAAAGATAAGGAACCATCACAGGATCATAGCTCCAGTGAGATCCCTGAAGAACCTGCCAGGTATTGTCGAATCTGCCCTCCAATGCAACCATGTAGCGACGGACGTGCTCGTCCTCCTCGCTGACACGGTGACGTACCACCTCCGCGGTGTCCGGATGCCTCACCACCGTCACTGGCCCACGCGACCGCTACCAAACAAGGATCGGGTCAACAACGGGCTGCCTCCTCACCAACCTACGTCCCCCGGAAGGTAGCACCTTCCAATACCAGCCCGGCGAAGCCCAGTCCCGAACATGGCCCTGATCAAGCAGGCCTCCACCACCGAGTCGACGACGACAAGGATGCGGGATAGGCATCACCGATGTCGATGCGGGAACTACTTCTATATATAGTTAAATAAAAGTAGTTTTATTAATTAAATCAACTATCTAGTTCAACTACTAAGCACTTACTATAAATAAATAAGTAGTACTTACTAAAAACAAACTACTTCTATATATAGTAAAATAAATTAGTTTATTAAATCAACTAGCTAGTTCAACTATATATAAACTACTTCTTATTTTTTTTCCTTTTTCTAAATACTATGAACAAAAAAATCATTAAAATTCTATGAACTACATATCTAAATTACTACACATCTAATCTAATTAATCTAACAAAAAAATCTAACATAATATAAACAAATTAATTACTACACATCTAATCTAACAAAAAATCTAATCTAACAAAAAAAATCTATGAACTACATATCTAAATTACTACACATCTAACCTAACAAAAAAATCTAATTAATCTAACAAAAAAAATCTAACATAATATGAACAAATTAATTACTACACATCTAACCTAACAAAAAAATCTATGAACTACAAAAAAATCTAAAAAAATCTAACAAAAATAAAAAACAATGCTCACGTACGGCCGAAGACGGCGAGGTGCGGAGCGGGGCGGCGACGGCGTCGAGACGGCGCGGGCTGGGGCGGCGACGTCGATCGGGGCGGCGCGGGCGGGCTGGGCGGGGCGCGCGGGTGGCGACGACGCGGGGCGGGGCTGGGCGGGGCCACTACAAGAAATATGTCAACTAGTGACCTGCACTATTGGTCACTGAAAAGTCATAGTTTTCAATTCGTGACCTTTTTGTGACCAAAAACATAAGGTCAAAAGCTGGGGGTCGTTAACTGACTATAGCGACCTTCTCTGTGAGAAGGTCGTAGACGTTTACGACCAAAACAGAAGGTCGTTGAACCCATGACCTTTTGTTTTGGTCACTAGCTGTCTGCCCAGGCCACGTCGGATTCGACGTGGCAATCTGACGTGGCAAAATTGTGACCAATTCATAAGGTCGTTACTTAGAATCAGCCCAGTCCATTTCGGTGCTTTAGATGGGCAGAGCCCATTAATTATTATTTTTCTAGCAATTTGTGTCAACTACATGGGCCGAGACCAAGAATTTGGCCTTTTTATTTTCTAGGACACGGCCTTCTACAGTTCATTTCTTTTTTGGGCCTCAAACTTTTTATAGTCCATTTCAATTTTGGGCCTCCATAACAAAATTGTTCCAACGACAATGAAATAGAGGGAATTCAAACAAGCATGTATCTTAAATAGCCACGGGTGACAATTTTATTTCTTTCAACACAAAAAGATTCCTTAAACAACCACGTGTACAACAGTAGGTACATTCAAGTACACAGTAGGTACATTCAAGCACAGGAAGTACTACCAAGGAGCTAAAACACGTACTAACAGCAAACATGTACATTCAAGCATCCACGTAGCTACCAAGCAGCTACCATTTCTACCAGCAGTAGCAACAGCCACCTGAAAGACAAGGAGGTGCTACCACCACCAGCGGCAACCATCCATCACCACCAGCAGCGACATTTCAGAGATGCCCTCCCCTTGCTGTTGCTTGGCGTGCTGCATCACAAGCCCCCCTACACACACAAAATTCAGATGTTCAAAACATATCAACATATTGAGCAGTTAGGTGAATTTCCTGCACAAGTGAAATTGGACTGAATCTGTAAACTTGTTTATACTCCTGGACTGTGTTTGGAACGAATTTGGAGTACAAGGAAACCAAAAAAATATCTGGACTATGTTTGGACTAAATTTGGAGTACTCCTGGACTGAATTTGGACTAAATTTAACTGAAACAATGATCAAGACAATGAATAGTACACAAAACAGGATAGTCCAGAACCATATGTGACGGACGGTACCCCAAAAATAAAGGACTTGGGTGGGTGCTGCAAGCAGAATCAAAACAGTTACATATATCCCTAAGTATTGTTATATGTTAAAAAACTGCCAACATGACCTGTTAGGCTATTCCATTGTTTTCCAATTGGTTTCAACAAAGTGCTATGATGTATGTGTCTTAACATAACTCCTAAGAAATGTTCACAACCTGAATTAACTACACTTTTTCTCATTGAAGTGAACACATCAGCAGTTTAATCAACAAAACCATACTTTACTATAGAATGTATCTTCTGAATGCATAACAGGATATGTAGAGAGAGAGAGAGAGAGATCGCCTTGGCAACAACAGATGGTGCGCATCCTTGCCGGACAGGAGCAGCTTGTCCTTGGCCCTCCCCACGGGATGGTACCAAACTGCACACACACACCAAGCAAGAGAGAACGCATCAGATGATATGAGAAAATGAACCGTGGCGGCAGCAGCAGTGATTATGGGTGTTGAAGGGAAGGCAGAGTGGGCAGCAGCAGCAGTGATTACCAGGAAGTTGTGGTAGACGAATGCCCTGGGCTCCCACGAGATGACCTCCATCCACTGCGCACCGTGCTTGCCCAGCCCCTCGCTGCACCCACCCATGAGAATATGGTATGCAAGATGCCTACAACACATTCATACATGACAATCATTAGGAACACAGTAAAGAGAATGCAAGCAATTGCTTCAGTTTTTCTTTTTGCACAAGTGCAAATGTCAACATGAAACAAGGAGCTCAAGGAATTAATCCCCAACACATCAGTACATCAGTTGCAACTAATCAGACCACAACATAAATAACGGGCCACGATATACTAGTAAATTGAACTACTACTGCTACTACTCAGTACATCAGTATCAAAGAGTGGATTTTGGCTACCATATATACATGTACTAATAAACTACTGTGCTAGTAAAAGAGGGAACACAAAAGGCAAAAATTGGAATAGCAGAGCAGAAGCATGGAAGAGGGACAGTTGATCTCTTGGCTAACAGCTAACAGCTAAAATCCTCTGGGCTATGACTTCAACCAGGACAGTTGATCTCTTGGGTAACAGCTAACAACTAAGAAGTGCCCATACAGCCAATTTACTGCCCTATAATGATTATAAGAACTAGAAATAAAAGATATATCATAGTACTGAACAGTTGAGCAGTTGCAGATCCATCTAATCATGTGGAAAGTCAGTGAGCAGTTGCAGATCCACCATTGCCACCATCTAGTCACGAGGATTGGAGTCCTCCTCAGTCTTGACACCGAGCTTTTGCTTCCCCATGACCTGCAGATAGGTTACCAACATAAACCATTTGAAATGATTAAACAAGTGCACTGGAAGCAATCTAGATCAGCATACAAACATCCATCTTCGGCAACACTTGAAGCATAACTACTAAAACAATTATGAACCTGAGATAAGTCAAAGAATCTTACAAGGATAAAATAAGTTACATAAATTCATCAAAATAAAACACTACATCTCTGTTTCTAAACCAGAGAGCCAAGAGAAGAACTATAACAGATGTAGTTCTCTGCCTCAACATGCTGTAATAATATTATCTCTGTTGATCCATGTCCATTTGGGTTAATATGAAATGTAAAGAAATTGAATGAGCCAACTTGGTACATCATTACAAATGATTACTTGCTAAGAGAAACAAGTCAGAAAACAAAGCTGCATATAACCACCTAAATATTATGGTCAAGTACTAATTATCAAACTGGCATATCCACTTGTCTGCTACTCCCTATGTAATCAAATGCAAGACATTTTAGGTCACTTCACAGATTTAGTAGTTTGTAAGTAGAAGAATAGAAATTTGAAGAAAAAAGGGTGGAGACGCACTGAGATCACGGCACATAACAGGTGTTCAAATCAATGGAAAGCTAATGTATTTTGGAGATGGTACCATCCCTCTCTTAGAATAATCAGAGCCCAAAATTCCACATGCTGATCGATTGATATGCCAAACAGGGGGATCGGCTGAGGGGCTCAACGCGGTGCGGATGACGAGCTCGGGGAGGCCGGAGACGTCGGAGCAGCAAGGGCGACGCGGATCGACGGGGGAAGGAGCGCGGCGGCCGACGGGGAAGAAGCTCGGATCCGGTGATGTGGGGGCACCTAGCTTGAACTGGTGGCTGTATTCGATGCAGAGGGGAGCTGCGGAGCTCGTGGACACCTTCCCATGTCGCGGATCCGGCGATGTGGTGGGTGAGGAGGTGCGGATCGATGAGATCCACCCATCATCATCACCCTTCTCGAGGTTCTTGACGCTTGGGTGACGTGGATTCGGTGCTGCGCCTCCTGTGGGCCCTCGAAGCCGGCCTTGCCGGCCTTCATCGGTGGCGGGCCCTTGGAGGGGAGGGGACCTCTAGCCAGGGGAGGGGAGGGGAGGTGGCGCCGGCGGAGTGGATGCGCTCGCCAGCGGGAGGAGGTGGCCGTGGAGGAGGTGGTCGCCGCGGTCGAATGGATCTAGGATGTAGGGAGAGGGGAGAAGGAGAGGCTAGGGGCGCCAGCTATGGAGTAGAGGGTGGCGGGGGCGGTGGGGGCGGTGGGTCGTCGATGGTTGCGGTGGGGGCGGCGGCAGATCGAGATCGGGGAGGGGGCGGCGGCAGATCGCGATCGGGGAGGGGGCGGCAGCGAGGAGATGGGGACAAGGGAGGAAGGGGCGACGAGGGGATCTGAGCTAGGGTTTGGCCTGCGCGTGGGGGTATCTCCTTTTCTTTTCTTTTCTTTTTTCTTTTTTCTGTAGATAGATGGATGGATGGATGTGGGATGGAGATATGGATGGATGGATGGATGGACGCCATGTCATCAATCCGTGGACAGAGTTACGATTGGTTCAGAAAATCAGTGATGTAAAATAGTTTTCAAATACTAAAAATAGAGGGATTTTATGAAGTAGCTATCAAAAATATTTTGCAAAAGGGCACCACACAAACTTTCACTAGAGTTAGACCACATTTTATGGATTAGGACCAATTTGTATGCATTTTTCATATTTCTAGCTATTTTTAATCATTTTTTGAGTGGCAAAAATGTTTTTTTTGTGAAGAACCAACCAAATAATTGTTGCAAAATTGGACCTAATCAATTTTATAAAATATTAGGCCATATTAAATGCACAATTGACCAAATGGTTGGGCGTAAAAGGTTTTGATCCACCTCTGGTGAAAAAGACAAATTCCCGCCGGTTCAGGTGGAAGCGGGTCAAATTTGAACTGCAGCTGCCTCATAGTTTGCTATTTATTTTTTCCAAAAATCATTTCTAGTTACATAAGTACCTATTTAATCAGAGAAACACCAAAAAAATTCCAAGATTCAGCCACTAGCTAGGAACGGTCATTCCCGCCGTTTTGACCGCATTTTGAAATGGGCATAAAAATTCAAAAAAAATCTAAAAATTGGGAAACCTTCGCATTGTGTCATTATATGTGGCCAAATTCCCAGGAAAAATAACAAACTTGTAATACGACAATTATTTTAAAAAAGTGTTCTTAGAAATGAGCTATCATCTCTGAAGATTCATGGCTTTTAAGCCAAATGATCAATCTTATGGCCACATTCATAGCATAGTTTGTTCAAATGATCTCATATTATGCACAAGGGTGCATATTGGAATGGCAAACAATGTTGCCTAAGGAAGTTTTCATTTTCTTTGGACGAAAAACCCATTTTTCATTTTCCGAGTGCCCAAAAGGAGGTTTTTTTGTGAAGGAACTACCAAATAATTGTTGCAAAATTGGACCAAATCAATTTTTAAAATACTAGGACATATTTAATGCACAATTGACAAAATGGTTTGGTGCAAAAAGTTTTGATCCACCTCTCATGAAAAAGACAAATTTCCGCCGATTCAGCTGGAAGCGGGTCAAATTTGCACTGTAGCTGCCTCGTAGTTTGCTATTTATTTTTTCCAAAAATCATTTCTAGTTACATAAGTATCTATTTAATCACAGAAACACTAAAAAAATTCCAAGATTCAACCACTAGCTAGGAACGGTCATTCGCGCCGTTATGACCGCATTTTGAAACGGGCATAAAAATTTCAAAAAAAATCAAAAAATTGGGAAACATTCGCATTGTGTCATTATATGTGACCAAGTTTCCAGGAAAAATGACAAACTTGTAATATGGTAATTATTTTAAAAAAGTGTTCTCAGAAATGAGCTATCACGCGTGAAGATTCATGGCTTTCAAGCCAAATGATCAATCTTATGGCCACATTCATGGCATAGTTTGTTCAAATGATCTCATATTGTGCACAAGGGTGCATCTTGGAATTCCAAACAATGTTGGCTAAGGAATTTTTCACTTTCTTTGCACAGAAAATTCATTTTTCATTTTCCGAGCGCCCAAAAGGAGGTTTTTTGTGAAGGAACTACCAAATAATTGTTGCAAAATTGCACCAAATCAAATTTATAAAATACTAGGCCATATATAATGCACAATTGACAAAATGGTTGGGTGAAAAATGTTTTGATCTACCTCTGATGAAAAAGACAAATTACCGTCGATTTAGTTGGAAACGGGTCAAATTTGAACTATAGCTGCCTCATAGTTTGCTCTTTATTTTTTCCAAAAATCATTTCTAGGTACATAAGTATCTATTTAGTCATAGAAACACCAAAAAAATTCCAAGATTCAACCACTAGCTAGGAACGGTCAAGCCTGCCGTTTTGACCGCAATTTGAAACGGGCATAAAAAATTCAAAAAAATTGGAAAACCTTCGCATTGTGTCATTATACGTGACCAAGTTTCCAGGAAAAATAATAAACTTGTAATACGGTAATTATTTTAAAAAAGTGTTCTCAGAAATGAGCTATCATGCGTGAAGATTCATGGCTTTCAAGCCAAATGATCAATTTTATGGCCACATTCATGGCATAGTTTGTTCAAATGATCTCATATTGTGCGCAAGGGCGCATCTTGGAATTCCAAACAATGTTGCCTAAGGAAGTTTTCATTTTCTTTGCACGGAAAATTCATTTTTCATTTTCCGAGTGCCCAAAAGGAGGTTTTTTTGTGAAGGAACTACCAAATAATTGTTGCAAAAATGGACCAAACCAAATTTATAAAATACTAGGCCATATATAATGCACAATTGACAAAATGGTTGGGTGAAAAAAGTTTTGATCTACCTCTGGTGAAAAAGACAAATTGTCGTCGATTCAGCTGGAAACTGGTCAAATTTGAACTGTAGCTGCCTCATAGTTTGCTCTTTATTTTTTCCAAAAATCATTTCTAGGTACATAAGTATCTATTTAATCAGAAATACATGGTTTGATGGCGAGACATCGAGGTTTGGACGGTGGCCGAGGGCCCCAACTCTAGAGCGCGTAAGCTCGCATGCCCGCCGCGTGGTCACCGCGTGACCGTGGCGTTGCCATGTGTTCTGGGCGGCCTAGGCATGCCTAGTGGGTTGGGCACTCCCCGGGTAGGTGCTAGGAAGAAAATCACAACGTAAGATTCTCACGAGAAGACCGATCGATGCTCAAACATGAATAAGCAGCCAAGTGTTTGATTTGCGATACGAGAAATGTACATGGCTAATGGGCGTGAGTTTTGGCTGAGGATGATCAGTTACTAAGAAGACCGTCTTCACAAATTTTCACCTCAAAAGGAGGAGCCTAGGTGGTACTTTCTTTACAAACTACCACACTGGACATAAATACGAATGTTGAAGCTGGGCTCAAAATAATGAATGTATTGAGCTGACATTTGGTGGAGGATGGTTATTTGGGCATTGGAAAGCACTGTAGAAAATGGATACCATTTGGACATGCCAAAGTGGTACTTCCTTCACAAAGTGCTGCTCTGAACAGAATAGGAAAATGAATAATTTCTAATTATTTTTGAACTAGGCAAGGAATGTTTTTACATATTTCACAAAGATATGACCCAAAAAATTTATGAGATTTTTTTGGGAATTTTGGGAATGACAGAAATATAGGTTGCTTCACAACCTAGGGCAAAAACTGCCACATGGACATGACACATAGGCAAAACTGATGAGGTGGCGCCTAGTCATAGCAACCCACCACAATTTACAAGGCTATGACCATCTATATTGGTCGCTAACAACTAGAAATAAGGCAGCGGACTAGCGTTGTTTGCTTTATGACCTTTTCGTGTAAGGAAATTACGACCTTTCTGACCAAAATGGTCGCAATGGTTTAGGGTTTGGAGCCCCTCGAACAGCTTTTGACCAATTGGTCTGAAATGGTCATAGATCTATGATCAATTCTTCCAGGGTCACTGACAGAAGGTCACTAGTTGACATATTTCTTGTAGTGGGCGGCGCGGGGCGGCGACGGCGTCGGGGTGTGGCGGCGACGGTGAGGTGGCGGCAGGGAGACGTGCGGCGACGGGAGTGGAGCAGGAGAGATCGAAGTCACGCTAAGTGCTGTATATATAACAAAGGCTTTGGTCCCGATTCGTGGCACCAACCGGGACCAATGCATCCTTTAGTCCCGGTTGGTGCCATCAACCGGGACCAAAGGCCTCTTTTCAGCAGCCCAAAGGGCGGGAAACGAAGACCTTTGGTCCCAGTTGGTGGCTCCAACCGGGACTAAAGAGCGGCATTCATCCCGGTTGGTTCGACTAACCGGGACCAAAGAGTGGCATTGGTACCGGTTGATGCCACCAACCGGTACCAATGGACCCGTCTAACTACTTTTTTATTTTCTGCAGCTGTTTTTTTGTTGATTCTTCCCGCAGCTGTTTTTTTAGTCCCACCTCGCCAAGCGAGAGGCACTCGCAGCTGTTTATAAGCCCTGAGTGCAGAGACGATGACGAAGAGGCTCAATGCTCCTACACGTTGGTTAGCTTCAAGCCTTGAGGAATACGGTAGACTGCACAGAGCAATGTGCAGTGCAGTTGACACTATTCCGAAAGGCTTGAAGCAAATTAACAAGCATTGCGCCTCTTTTTTATTTTTAATGACTTATTACAACTCAGAAATAAAAAAGAAAAAAATAAATATAGCAGAAAAGAAAAGAAAACTATATAGAAAACTACTCAGAAATGAATAGAAGCAAAAAATAGTTGTGATTAACTATACTAAAAAATGAGCATAGATGCTTATTTTTAAGGACTTATTACAACTCAAAAATAAAAAGAAAAAAAATAAATATAGCAGAAAAGAAAAAGAAAAACTATATAGAAAACTACTTAGAAATGAATAGAAGCAAAAAATAGTTGAGATTAACTGTACTAAAAAAGGAGCATAGATGCTTATTTTTAATGACTTATTACAACTCAGAAATAAAAAGAAGAAAAAATAGTTGTGATTAACTTTACTAAAATATGAGCATAGATGCTTATTTTAATGACTTATTACAATTCAAAAATAAATAGAAGAAAAAATAGTTATGATTAACTTTACTAAAAAATGAGCATAGATGCTTATTTTTAATGACTTATTACAACTCAGAAATAAAAAGAAAAAAATAAATATAGCAGAAAAGAAAAAAAACTATAGAAAAAACTACTCAGAAATGAGCATAGATGCGCTTATAGAGGAAATTCAACTTAAATTCATAACAAATTTCAAGAGAAATTCGTATGAATTTAGGCTAAATTCCTTATATAAGGGCATCTATTTTCATTTTCAGAGGAGCTCAATAAGGCAGAGAGGGAGGGGCTTATAAACCGGTCTGATTTCCCTTCAGTTGGCGAGGTGGGACTAAACTCTGGCCGCAACGAGGACCAACCCTTTAGTCCCGGTTGGTGGAATGGACCTGGACTAATGGGCGTCCTTTGGTCCCGGTTCAGGCCACCAACCGGGACCAATGGTGGTGGGCTAGGAGCGAGGGCCATTGGTCCCGGTTCGTCCCACCAACCGGGACCAATAGGTCCAGATGAACCGGGACCAATGGCCCACGTGGCCCGGCCGGCCCCTGGGGCTCACGAACCGGGTCCAATGCCCCCATTGGTCCCGGTTCTGGATTGAACCGGGACTAATGGGATGGACCGGCCTGGACCATTGGCCCCTTTTCTACTAGTGATACAGTAGATATTACACCAATATGAATTTAGAATGAGTTCATTACAGTACCTAAGTGGTGGTTTTATTTTCTTATACTAACGGAGCTTACGAGTTTTCTGTTGAGTTTTGTGTGGTTGAAGTTTTCAAGTTTTGGGTAAAGATTCGATGGACTATGGAATAAGGAGTGGCAAGAGCCTAAGCTTGGGGATGCTCAAGGCACCCCAAGGTAATATTCAAGGACGACCAAGAGCCTAAGCTTGGGGATTCCCCGGATGGCATCCCCTCTTTCGTCTTCGTTCATCGGTAACTTTACTTGGAGCTATATTTTTATTCACCACATGATATGTGTTTTGCTTAGAGCATCATTTTTCTTTTGTTAGTTTTTGCTTTCTGTTAGTTAGAATAATGTTTTGCATCTTTAGTTTCAATGAAAAAGTCAAGGATAGCCTTTGCCATGCTTATTTTGCTAGTATACATGTTGCTGTTTGAAAACAGAAAGTTTACCGCTGTTGCAAAAATTCCCTAGAAAAGCCAGAGAATGGTATAACGTTGAATCTTTTTGCATATTAAGATCTGATAAATTTATCACATTGGGAATTTTAGTTCATAATTTTTGGAGTCAGGGAAGTATTGATACTCTTGCATTCTTTACAGACTATACTGTTTTGGCAGATTGCTGTTATGGTTGCATTGTTTGCATATGTTTGCTTGTTTAATGATTCTATTTGAGGATAGGAGTGATAAATATGCAGAGGCATTTAGTATGCAATGTTGAATAATAATTTTAGTGATTTGTTACATTAGAAAATGATAAGGTTTTGCATTGGTTTATACTAACCTATTTCACAAGTTGTTGTTGAGTTTGTTGTGAATGAAGCTTTTGATAAAAAGAGAAACCATGATATGAGAGGAATTAAGGAGACATAAAAGTTCAAGATTGGGGATGGCAAAGGCACCCCATGATAATATTTCAAGAAGTCTCAAGCATCTAAGCTTGGGGATGCCCCGGTAGGCAACCCACCTTTCTTCTTCAACAACTATTGGTTAGTATCGGTTAAACCTAAGTTTTTGCTTCTTCACATGAGTTGTGCTATGCTTGCAATGTCA
The DNA here is from genome assembly GCF_018294505.1 of Triticum aestivum. NCBI lineage: Eukaryota > Viridiplantae > Streptophyta > Magnoliopsida > Poales > Poaceae > Triticum > Triticum aestivum. Next base: position 79,666,500 of record NC_057801.1, on the reverse strand, counting down.
TTTTGTTTTGTTTTGCTTGCTGCTTGAATAAGATACCAAGATCTGAAATTCTTTAATGAGAGAGAGTCTTCACATAGTTGCATAATTATTTAGCTACTCATTGATCTTCACTTATATCTGTTGGAGTAGTTTGTCATTTGCTCTAGTGCTTCACTTATATATTTTAGAGCACGGCGGTGGTTATATTTTGTAGAAATTAATGAACTCTCATGCTTCACTTATATCTTTTAGAGCACAACGGTGGTTATATTTTGTAGAAATTGCTAGTCTCTCATGCTTCACTTATATTATTTTGAGAGTCTTAAACAGCATGGTAATTTGAACGAAAACTTTCATAGGAGGTGAATTGGATGCTATGATCAATTTGATGCTTGATAATTGTTTTGAGATATGGAGGTAGTAATATTAAAGTTATGCTAGTTGGGTGATTATGAATTTAAAGAATGCTTGTGTTGAAGTTTGTGATTCCCGTAGCATGCACGTATGGTGAACCGCTTTGTGATGAAGTTGGAGCACAATTTTATTTATTTTTTGTCTTCCTTATGAGTGGCGGTCGGGGACGAGCGATGGTATTTTCCTACCAATCTATCCCCCTAGGAGCATGCGCATAGTGCTTTGGTTTTTGATGACTTCTAGATTTGTGCAACAAGTACATGAGTTCTTTTGACTAATGTTGAGTCCATGGATTATACGCACCTCACCCTTCCATTATTGCTAGCCTCTCTTGTGCCGCACAACTTTTGCCGGTACCATACACCCACCATACTCCTTCCTCAAAACAGCCACCATACCTACCTATTATGGCATTTCCATAGCCATTCTGAGATATATTGCCATGCAACTTTCCACGGCCCCGTTCATATGACACGCATTACTTTTGTCATATTGCTCTTTGCATGATCATGTAGTTGACATTGTATTTGTGGCAAGGCCACCTTCATAATTTTCATACATGTCGCTCTTGATTCATTGCATATCCCGGTACACCGCTGGAGGCATTCATATAGAGTCATATCTTGTTCTAGCTATGAGTTGTAAATCCATAAAAGTGTGATGATCTTCATTATTAGAGCATTGTCCTAGTGAGGAAAGGATGATGAAGGCTATGATTCCCCCACAAATCGGGATGAGACTTCGGATTTTACAAAAAAATGAAAAAAAGAGAAAGGCCAAAAAGAAAAAAAAGGCAAAAGAAAAAAAAGAGAAAAATAAAAAAATTAAATGAGAGAAAAAGAGAGAAGGAACAATGCTACTATCTCTTTTTCCACATTTGTGCTTCAAATTAGCACCATGATCTTCATGATAAAGAGTCTCCTATGTTGTCACTTTCATATACTAGTGGGAATTTTTCATTATAGAACTTGGCTTGTATATTCCAATGATGGGCTTCCTCAAAAATGCCCTAGGTCTTCGTGAGCAGGCAAGTTGGATGCACACCCATTTAGTTTCTTTTGTTGAGCTTTCATATATTTATAGCTCTAGTGCATCTGTTGCATGGCAATATCTACTCACTCACATTGATATCTATTAATGGGCATCTCCATAGCCCGTTGATACGCCTAGTTGATGTGAGACTATCTTCTCCTTTTTGTCTTCTCCACAACCACCATTCTATTCCACATATAGTGCTATGTCCATGGCTCACGCTCATGTATTGCGTGAAAGTTGAAAGAGTTTGAGATTATTAAAGTATGAAACAATTGCTTGGCTTGTCATCGGGGTTGTGCATGATTAAATACTTTGTGTGATGAAGATAGAGCAACAGCCAGACTATATGATTTTGTAGGGATAACTTTCTTTGGCCATGTTATTTCGAGAAGACATGATTACTTTGATTAGTATGCTTGAAGTGTTACTATTTCTTTTATCAATATGAACTTTTATTTTGAATCATTTGGATCTGAACATTCATGCCACAATAAAGAGAAATTACATTGAGAATCATGCTAGGTAGCATTCCACATCAAAAATTCTGTTTTATCATTTACCTACTCGACGACGAGCAGGAATTAAGCTTGGGGATGCTTGATACGTCTCCAACGTATCTATAATTTTTGATTGTTCCATGCTATGGTATTATCTGTTTTGAATGATTATGGGCTTTATTATACACTTTTATATTACTTTTGGGACTAACCTATTAACCGGAGGCCCAGCCCATATTGTTGTTTTATTGCCTGTTTCAGTATTTCGAAGAAAAGGAATATCAAACAGAGTCCAAACGGAATGAAACCTTCGGCAACATGATTTTTTGGAAGATTATTATCCGGGAGACTTGGAGTTCACGTCAGAAGAGCCTCGAGGAGGCCACGAGATAGGAGGGCACGCCCCCCTTATAGGGTGGCGGCCCCCTATCTCGTGGGCCCCTCGAGCGTCCCCTGACCGACTTCTTTCGCCTATATATACCTATGTACCCTAAAACCATCAGATATCAAGATAGATCGGGAGTTCCGCCGCCAGAAGCCTCTGTAGCCACCAAAAACCTCTCGGGAGCCCATACCGGCACCCTGCCGGAGGGGGGATCCCATCACCGGTGGCCATCTTCATCATCCCGGCGCTCTCGATGACGAGGAGGGAGTAGTTCACCCTCGGGGCTGAGGGTATGTACCAGTAGATATGTGTTTGATCTCTCTCTCTCTCTCGTGTTATCTCTCGTGTTCCCTCTATGGCACGATCTTGATGTATCCCGAGCTTTGCTATTGTAGTTGGATCTTATGATGTTTCTCCCCCTCTACTCTCTTTTGATGAATTGAGTTTCCCCTTTGAAGTTATCTTATTGGATTGAGTCTTTTATGAGAACACTTGATGTATGTCTTGTCGTGCTTATCTGTGGTGACAATGGGATATCATGTGCCTCTTGATGTATGTTTTGGTGACCAACTTGCGGGTTCCGCCCATGAACCTATGCATAGGGGTTGGCACACGTTCTTGACTCTCCGGTAGAAACTTTGGGGCACTCTTTGAAGTACTTTGTGTCGGTTGGATAAATCTGAGATTGTGTGATGCATATCGTATAATCATGCCCACGGATACTTGAGGTGACAATGGAGTATCTAGGTGACATTAGGGTTTTGGTTGATTTGTGTCTTAAGGTGTTATTCTAGTACGAACTCTTTAATAGATCGATCCGAAAGAATAACTTTGAGGTGTTTTCGTACCCTACCATAATCTCTATGTTTGTTCTCCGCTATTAGTGGCTTTGGAGTGACTCTTTGTTGCATGTTGAGGGCTTGTTATATGATCTATCTATGTTATTATTGGTGAGAGAACTTGCACTAGTGAAAGTATGAACCCTAGGCCTTGTTTCCTATCATTGCAATACCGTTTACACTCACTTTTACATTAGTTACCTTACTGTTTTTATAATTTCAGATTACAAAAACCTTTATCTACTATCTATTTTGCACTTGTATCACCATCTCTTCGCCGAACTAGTGCACCTATACAATTTACCATTGTATTGGGTGTGTTGGAGACACAAGAGACTCTTTGTTATTTGGTTGCAGGGTTGTTTGAGAGAGACCATCTTCATCCTACGCCTCCTACGGATTGATAAACCTGAGGTCATCCACTTGAGGGAAATTTTCTACTGTCCTACAAACATGTGCACTTGCAGGCCCAACAACGTCTACAAGAAGAAGGTTGTGTAGTAGACATCAAGCTCTTTTCTGGCGCCGTTGCCGGGGAGGTCTTCGCTCAAGTCAAGACATACCAAGTACCCATCACAAACCATCTTCCTCGCATTTACATTATTTGCCATTTGCCTCTCGTTTTCCTCACCCCCACTTCACCCTTGCCGTTTTATTCGCCCTCTCTTTCCCAATCTCCTCCTCTCTTTTTCGTTTGCCTTTTTCTGTTTGCTTGTGTGTTGGATTACTTGTTGCCATGGCACAAGATAATACAAAATTGTGTGATTTCTCGAATACCAATAATAATGATTTCCTTAGTACTCCAATTGCTCTTCTTAATGATGTTGAGTCTTGTGAAATCAATACTGCTTTGCTGAATCTTGTTATGAAAGATCAATTCGCCGACCTTCCTAGTGAAGATGCCGCTACTCATCTAAACAATTTTGTTGATTTATGTGATATGCAAAAGAAGAAAGATACGGATAACAACATTTTTAAAATACTTGTTCCACATTTTTAATACTTGTACAACATTTTTAAATACTGATTCAACATTTTTTAAATACATGTTCAGCATTTTTTAGTAGTTATTCAACAAATTTTCAATACTCGTTCACCAATTTTAATGCTTATTCCACATTTTCTGCGTTTGTTAACCGATTATTTTGGGAAAAGCATGGGAAAACCGAGTAAAAAGAAAAGACATAGAAAAAGCATGTTGAATTAGACAGCAAAAATGAAGAAAAAGAAAAATAAGAAAAATAAAGCAAAACAGGAAAAGAAAATAAACGTGGTAAAACCCAGCTCATTTTTCTTCCAGTAGGTCGCGCTCTCGATAGAGTACAACAAGTTGGGCGTGTCGCAGTGGCTAGAAACCCTTTGAAGTAACTAGTGGACCTAGGATTGATTTCCGGTAGGCACCAATTTTTACCTCTGATTTTTCTGAAAATATTTGCTACAATGGGCCGGCCCGATATGTAGCGCTCGATGCAAGTATTCCGGCTCGTCTCCCGTAATACGAGATATGGGGGCGCCCGGTAGGGAAGACTTTGGCCACACGCTTGGTGTTGGGGATATAACTGTTAGGTACGACCCGCCCAGGAGGGGCCGGGTTATACCTATGGCGACTAAAGGATATGAAGCCCAAGACGGCACTTGAAGATGGCGGTTTAGTTTAAGGGCCCAAAGCCCAAAGGCGACTTAAGGCCCGTTGAGATAAACCGCCATATGTATGTAACTTGTATTGTAAGGCAAGAATAGTTAGAGACCGAACCAGACATTGTTTATGAGCCGGCCGGGACTCTATGAGCCACTGGGCGTCGACCTCTGTATATAAAGAGATGACCCGGCGGCGATTCAGGGCAAGGAACATCAGATCGAGAGCTAGGTCAAGCGATTCCGCTCCCTGGTAATTGAGACATAAGCAATCCCACTCAAAACTGGATCGTAGGCTTGTACCTTCACCGTAAGGGGCCGAACCAGTATAATCCCCGTGTCGTTTGTCCCGATTAACCCCTTTAAGCTTCCTAGTTGCGATGGCTCCACGACTAAGTCCTTTCACTAGGACATCTGACGTGACAATTCCACCACAGTTGGCGCCCACTATGAGGCCAGCGCACGGTGGATTTGGGTTCTTGAATGGCAGCTTCGAAGGGCTCAAGGGATACGCTGTGGGCCGAATGACCAAGAGTCGTCGCGGCAAGCTCTACATCGACGACGCAGGCTGGGCCCCCGAGGCCGGCTCAATTGAGTATGGGTACCGGGTCCCCTTCGGCGGAATCCACGTCTTCATCGGCAAGATCGGCGAGCCAGGCTCTGAGACGGACATCTGCACCGACCTTGTCGAGACGGTTCAGCATGCGAGACCCGCCCGGACTCAGCCTACTATGAAGCGTGCCTTCATGGGATGCATCCACGGAGGGGAACTTTCTGAAGGATCTATGTCGGTCGGTGAGACGACCATCTACTCTGATGGCGAGTCGTCCACAGGTGAGACAGATTCATTGTATCAATTGCAAGATGACGGGCTTGGGGGCTGTTCCGATGGCAGTAGTATTCTGAACCTCTTTGAGCCACCGAGCAGAGTCAGGATCTTCATGGCTGGCTCGCAATCCGATCAAAATTCTACGGCTGTAGCAGCGATAACCTCCGGGTCAGCGGCAGTGGGGGCAGGAGGCCCTGTGCGCCCGTCGTCTCAGGTGCTGAGGGATCTCATGGATAAGATGACAACTCTGTTAACCGCCATGGTCAACCCGGCGGATCAAGCTCAACATGATGCGGAAGTGGCGCAGTTAAAATAGGATATAGTGCAGGCTAAGGAAGACCTGGCGGCGGAACATGTCAGGATGACCGCAGAGTGGGCGGCTCTGGACGCTCAGGCTCAGCGGATTCAGTCGCAAGCTTTCCAACTAATGATGGATCAGAACGCGTCAAATGAGGTCATGAGGAGAAGGTACCAGAAAAGTCAGTCCCATTTGCCTCCGGTTTATGATCCTCGAAACCTCTTCCGGACGCCCGGGGCAGGGCCCAGTAACCCGCCGGAGGTAAACCGGGTTGTAACACCTGGGGCTGGGACGCCGGTTCAGCCGCGTACGATGGAATCTCCCCGGATGAATACTGCTCCGCCTCATTATGTACCAACGCCACCGGGTCATTATTCTAACCCTTTGGAGAACATGATTGCCGCGGCGGCACGATTGGCGGCTCTCCCGCTGGAGGGCGACTCTCCGACGGCGGTTGAAACTCATAGGGTCACAGAGCTTCTTCAGACGGCGTTAGCACAGTAGGAGGCGTACTCGTATAGCCGAGACATGATTCATTCAACCCCTCGTCCAAGCCGGAGCCCGAGTTATAGTAGGCACATGGATTTAGCGGTCGTGTCAAGCAACGCCTGACGCCGTGACCAGCCGTGCGGGCATTGATACATCTCCAACGTATCTACAATTTTTGATTGTTCCATGCTATTATATTACCCATTTTATTGGATGTTTATGGGCTTTATTTTACATATTTATATCATTTTTGGGACTAACCTATTAACCGGAGGCCCAACCCATATTGTTGTTTTATTGCCTGTTTCAGTATTTCGAAGAAAAGGAATATCAAACGGAGTCCAAATGGAATGAAACCTTCGGCATCGTGATTTTTTGGAAGAATATCATCCTAGAGGCTTGGAGATCAAGTCAGAAGACCCTTGAGGAGCCCAGGAGATAGGGGGCGCCCCTCCCCCCCCCTACAGGGCGCGGCCCCTTGTCTCGTGGACCCCTCGAGACCCTCCCGACCGACTTCTTTCGCCTATATAAGCCTACGTACCCTAAAACCATCGAATATCAAGATAGATCGGGAGTTCCGCCGCTGCAAGCCTCTGTAGCCTCTTGGGAGTCCGTTCCGGCACCCTGCCGGAGGGGGAACCCATCACCGGTGGCCATCTTCATCATCCCGGCGCTCTCCATGACGAGGAGGGAGTAGTTCGCCCTCGGGGCTGAGGGTATGTACCAGTAGCTATGTGTTTGATCTCTCTCTCTCGTGTTCTCTCTCGTGTTTCCTCTATGGCACGATCTTGATGTATCCCGAGCTTTGCTATTGTAGTTTGATCTTATGATGTTTCTCCCCCTCTACTCTCTTATGATGAATTGAGTTTCCTCTTTGAAGTACTTTGTGTTGGTTGGATGAATCTGAGATTGTGTGATGCATATCGTATAATCATTCCCACGGATACTTGAGGTGACAATGGAGTATCTAGGTGACAATAGGTTTTTTTGTGTGTTTACGGTGTTATTCTAGTACGAACTCTTGAATAGATTGATCCGAAAGAATAACTTTGAGGTGGTTTCGTACCCTACCATGATCTGTTCGTTTGTTCTCCGCTATTAGTGGCTTTGGAGTGACTCTTTGTTGCATGTTGAGGGATTGTTATATGATCTATCTATGTTATTATTGTTGAGAGAACTTGCACTAGTGAAAGTATGAACCCTAGGACTTGTTTCCTATCATTGCAATACCGTTTACGCTCACTTTTATCATTAGTTACCTTGCTGTTTTTATTATTTCAGATTACAAAAACCTATATCTACTATCTATTATGCACTTGTATCACCATCTCTTCGCCGAACTAGTGCACCTATACAATTTACCATTGTATTGGGTGTGTTGGGGACACAAGAGACTCTTTCTTATTTGGTTGCAGGGTTGTTTGAGAGAGACCATCTTCATCCTACGCCTCCTACGGATTGATAAACCTTAGGTCATCCACTTGAGGGAAATTTGCTACTGTCCTACAAACCTGTGCACTTGCAGGCCCAACAACGTCTACAAGAAGAAGGTTGTGTAGTAGACATCAGTATCGTTCGTGCAGCTTCGTGAAGAGGAGGCCGCACAAATTCCCTCGTTCCTTATGCCTTAGGTTCTCGGTATTGATCGAGACGGTGCTCCAGAGAATGCACCCGAGTTGAACCGAGTACCCCTTGACTACTTTTTTGGGCGTCGTCCGATGCCTGTCGGAGTTCACTTCAGTAAATTCCTCCTTGAAGGTGCCGAGCACGCTCGGGCGCCAGTCCTTCCATTGCCTCTTCGGTTGGTTGCCATCTGTGCGTGCGCCGCCATCATCAGTGGTGGCATCCTCGGTGGCACCATCAGTGGTGTCATCCCCGACGCCACTAGGGGTTGTGTAGTCAGGATCGGTGTCTTCCGCGGCGTCCTCATAGCGGTGAGGTTCTTCCTCCATCTCCTGGGACAGCTCCTAGAATTGCTTGCCGCCCGAACCACCGGCCTCATCGTTGTGGGCCATCTTTATCTCTAAATAGGAAAAAAGTTTGGTCAAAAAGTTGGTTATTGTCAAGGAACAAGATCATGGTCTCATCATTTAGGGTTTGTCGACACCGAGGCATCCTAAAAGCTAAGCTTTTATCATTTAGGGTTTGTCGACGCCGAGGCACCCTAAAAGCCTAAGCGTACATCATTTAGGTTCTCATCGATACCGAGGCACCCTAAAAGCCAAGGTTTTATCATTTAGGGTTTGTCGACGCCGAGCCACCCTAAATGCTAAGTTAAGTTTTCATCATTTAGGTTGGGCCTAATCACTTGGCTCTATTGCCACCTATGGTTTAATGCAACAAGAATGGTGGGGTAGTTGACCCTACTTAATTAAGTACTAAGATACCCCGACCCATGCATTAGTCGCAAGTACCCCATATGTCCTATTTTTTAGCAAAGTCATGCTAAAATTCACGGAAAATTTCAGCATGACCTTTGCTGAAAATAGGACATATGGAGTACCCGAATTTGCCGGAACGGAAGTTAATCGACATTCCGGCAAACTCAAGGGCCTCTCGGGGTACCTGCACAATCATCATGACACGATGGTCGGAGACAAAACCCAACAAACTAGCAAAATCATCACAAATTGTTTTCTGTAAAAGATGATCATCATCTTTACAAGTCTTTCTCAATGTGATCACAAGTAATTCAGAGGCATCACAAGTAATTCAGAGCATCACAAGGCATTAGTAGTTTAGTACATGAACATTTTTTACAAAGCACATCAATATGTATTGTATTTCACTGTGGAGTGATATACAGTATGTTAAAGCAAAGAAACAACTTAATCCATGCCTGAGCTTACCAACAGTCATTACTTGTCAAATACAGAAGAAGGAACAATTTATTTGTGACATAGTTACAAATGATGACAGAATAAAGCAACACCCTACACTAGCCTAAAAACAAGTGAAGTTTCACCCATATAAGAACAAGTGAATTCTAGTCATATTGACACTCCTGGTTTTCTACAAACACCAAGTACTAGGGCACACAAAAGTTCTGAAATTTGTGTGCCTAACTGAATTAACTGAATTTTCAGTAACTGAATAAACTAAAATTTCAAAACTGCAAGAAGCCATTTAAAAAAAATCCTCTCATCTCATATGAGGAGTGTTAATACTAAGACTAATAGTTTGTTGTGCAGTACAGCTACAGTGATGCCATGTCCATTTGTCCCTCCCCAACTAGATACTAGAGTAGCACTGTTGATGCCCTGTTCTTGCTAAACTTTATGACAGTATATACAACAGTTTCAGTGAGTGCATTTATCACTTGTTGGAGTATGCTACAACTTCTGCAAATCACAAACTCCTTTAGTTTACATCTCAGTTTTAAATGCTTAAACCACATAGAAATAATCACTCATAAATGACCATCAGGTTATGCAAGTACTTGAGGCATAAATAACCATCAGATTATGCTGGTACTTGAGGCATAAATGACCCACATATATTGCAGTACTTGAGGCATAAATAACCATCAGGATATGCAGGTACTTGTTACAAGCCCATAGCAAGAATCACTCACTAGAGTTATTCCTCAGCCAGACGGATGTACAGAGTTTTTGCTGAATGCACATAGTGGTCTATATTTCAAACAATTTGTTATAGTCAGTGGCCAAAATTGCACATATGCTGCACAATTGTGATCATTGTTATTTGTGATGAGCATCTCTAAGCCTAATAGCATGGTTCAGTTTGCATTCTTACTTACACATCTATGCTACACAATCAAGTGAGCAGGACCACAAGAGCTCTAAATTTCCAAGAACAAGAGCAATATATTTTCAGAGATGTATAGTTGAGATTGTGCAGTCAGCAATCAAAAGAGATTTTCTTGCAGCTATATGTATTTGCTAATAAATCGTTTCTCTCTTCTCCCAGTTTATAGTCTGGAGCATGTCACAATGATTATGCCCTGTTTTTAGCTTGCACTGAACTCTGAATTTAGTGCATGCAGTCAAAATCTGAGAAGCGTAGGAACAAAACATCCATGAATACCCGGGTGACAATTAAAACTTGGACTGAAAGTTCCCTTTCCCATTCAAATTTTGTTTCTCTCACCCATACATTACTAATGCAAATGATGAAGTGTAGTGCTGCCACCAACACTTGTCTTCATACTAGTACACTGAACTCAAAGCTATTGTTTCCTGAGTTCGAGAATGCAAAGGCTTGTTGGTACTGTCGAATCAGACTAGATAGATCAAATGTGCTCTTGAGATTGAACGAGATCGATCTAGGGTTTGAGTGAGGCGCACCAGGAGACGGCGAAGCAGAGGCAGCGGGTGACGTCGGAGACCAGCAGCTGTGCAAGGAGGAGCACGAAGAAGGCGCGGACGCCGTAGACGGTGGAGGCGTCGGTGTCGTAGAGGCAATAGGAGCGCTCGTCGTACTCGTCCGGCACCACCTTGCCCTGCAAGACAGAGAAGGGGCCGTCAGCCCCGACGCAGGCGGGGGGCAAGGGGAGGAGGAGGGGTGGGAGGGTCGGGGGGGGGCGTACGGTACTGCGTCGCTGCTCGGCGACGACGGCGAGGAGGAAGGCAAAGATGTTGAGGAAGATGAGGAAGCCACAGAGCACGAGGGAGGCCGGACGCGAGGTGGCGAACCCGGCCACGGGCGGAGGGGGGACGGCGAGGGAGACGGCGCTCGGCTCGGGGACGGCGAGCACGGGGGGGGGGGGAGGGGGCAGCGAGCATGGCCCGGGACGGCAAGCACGGGGGCGGTGGTGGCCGGTGGTGGTCGGGCGCGGGTGAGATGAGGCAGGGGGAGAGATTAGAGAGAAATGTGAGAGATTGGGGATTTAGTGTGGGGGAAGTTTACTAATGGCGCACCCCGCAGTGGTGCGCCATTAGTATGTTTTTTTAGATAACAATGGTGCACCCCCCGTCGGTGCGCCATTAGTAATCTTTTTTTATATAGCAATGGCGCACCAGCCAGAGGTGCGCCATTAGTAATCTTTTTTATATAGCAATGGCCACCAGCCAGAGGTGCGCCATAAGTATTTTTATTATTATTATTTTTTGTTGCATCTAATAATTTTTAAGAAAATGAATATGAATATGAAACAGTAATAATTTTTTATAAAAACAGTAATATTTTTTAAAAAATATCATCAAATTTGTTATTTGAAAATATTTATGAATATGAAAAAATACCATCAAATTTATTATTTGAAAATATCATCAAATTTTTTATTTGAAAATATAATCAAATTTGTTTTTTTTGCAATTTTAGTTGCATTCATTTGTGACGGTGGAGTGGGCCGGGGAGGGTGCGGTGGGTCATCGGCGGCGGTGGACCAGGGGAGGATGCGGTGGGTCGTCGGCGGCGATGGAGTGGGGAGGGTGCGGGGGTTGGCGGCGGCGGCCGGTGGAGCGGGGGAGAGGGTGTGGGGGGTGCTCGGCGGCGATTGAGCGGGGAAGGGTGCGGTGGGTCGTCGGCGGCGGTGGAGCCGGGGAGGGTGCGGGGGGTCGGCGGCGGCGGCCAGTGGAGCGGGGGAGAGGGTGCGGGGGTGCTCGGCGGCAGTGGAGCGGGGGAGGGTGCGGTGGGTCGTCGGTGGCGGTGGAACGGGGGAGGGTGCGGGGGTCGGCGGCGGCGGCCGGTGGAGCGGGGGAGAGGGTGCGGGGGGTGCTCGGCGGCGAGGGGGACCGGATCTGGCGAGGTGGGATAGCGATCGAGATGGAGGGGGATCGAGATCGAGTGTCCATGAAATTTAAAAATATTCATGAGTTCAAAAAGTGCCCATGAAATACAATCGAGAAATGAAGGCTACAATTTAAATACAATCGATCTTAGCTAGCTATCTGTTCACAATCTTCTTGCCCTTATTTTTCATAAATGGAGTTCTTCTCTTGAACGGACGTCCTTTAGGTAGGGTGGTCCCGCTTCTTCTTCTGGTGTATGCTGATACTTCATCGTCGTCGTCATGTTCCATCTTCGGGTCGCCGTACTTGTCGAAGTCTTGCTCATTGGCGACTCCATCCATTCCGATGATCTTCCTTTTGCCTTTCCTCACGACAACACGACTGGGCTTTGGCGGGTCGGTAATGAAGAAGAATTGGTCCACTTGGGAAGCCAGTACCCATGGCTCATTTTTCGCGGTGACATTTGCGCCCGCGGTCTTGGATTTGGCTTCGGGTATAACCATGGTGGTGAAATACCGGTCTTCTTTTATGACGCTCTTGGCCCATCTGACACGGAACATTGGGACCTTCTCTCTAGCGTAGCTCAGCTCCCAGATCTCCTCGATCCTTCCGTAGTATCTGTCCTTGTCGTTACTGGTGTAGGATTCCATCGTTACCCCGGAGTTCTGATAACCATCGCTCTTCATGTCCTTTCCCTCGGTGTAGAATGTGTAGCCGTTGATATCGTACGCCTCATACGTCATCAGGTTGTGCTCGGCGCCTTGTGACAAGGCGAATATGAGTTGTTCTTCCGGAAAAGAATCCTCATGTAAAGGGTACGACAGAAGCTTCTGCTTGAACCAACGTGTGAAACATGAGTTGTGCTCTTTGTTGGCCTTGGTCATTGTACGTCTTCTCAATAAAGGTTTTGTGCTCTACCACCCAAGGATCGACCACGTCTATGTTTTGTAGCGCGACTAGGTTTGCTCTTTCAAAGTCGACGAGTCGACCCTCGAAGTCGACATGCATTTCGCGGCGACCCTCTTGGTGACCCCATCCAGCGAGCCTACCGAGGTGCCTGTTGACGGGCAGACCAACGGGGTTCTCGATGCCTAGATAATTCGTGCAGTAGGAGATGCACTCTTTGGTCAGAAAGCCCCTGGCTATGCTTCCCTCTGGACGTGACATGTTGCGAACGTATCCTTTGATGACACCATTCATCCTTTCAAATGGCATCATGCTGTGCAGGAATGTCGGACCGAGTTGGATGATATCCTCCACGATATGGACCAGCAGATGCACCATAACGTCGAAGAATGCGGGCGGGAAGTACATCTCAAGCTCGCATAGTATCACCACGATCTCTTCCTGTAGCCTTCTGAGTTGCCTCACGCCAACCAACTTCCGAGAGATGACGTCGAAAAAGTTGCATAGGCCAAATAGCGTTTCATGGACGTGCGCGTCCATGATCCCATGGATTGCAACTGGAAGTATCTGCGTCATCAGCACGTGATAATCGTGAGACTTCATCCCGCTGAACTTCTACTTCGCTGGATCTAGGTATCTGCTTATCTTCCGCGCGTAACCATAAGGAAGTTTTACTCCTACGAGGCAGGTGAAAAACTGATCGATCTCCTCCTGACTTAGAGTGAAGCACGCGGGAGGGTAGTCCTTTTCGGTCTTCTTAGCCTTTTTGCCCTTGCGACGACTTTCCGTGTCCTGCTTCGCCTCATCATCATCATCATCATCATTAGCGTGAAGCTCCTCCCTGATGCCCATTGATTTCAAGTCTGCCCTTGCTTCCGGCCCATCTTTGGTCCTCTCTGGCATGTTGAGCAGGGTACCAAGCAGACTCTCACACACGTTCTTTGTGATATGCATGACATCAAGGTTGTGAGGCACACGGTGGATCTTCTAGTATGACAAGTCCCAGAAAACAGACCTCGTTTTCCATACCTTCAACAGCGGCTCTGGCGCCTTTCGCTTCTTTCCCGGCTCTGGCGCCTTTTGCTTCTTTCCCGACAGTGGGCAATCTTTCCAATTTTCAACAGCTCGTCAATTTCCTCGCCGCTCCTCATACGCGGGCGTCTTCGGGGTTCGGTTTCACCATCGAACAGATCGTTGCATTTCCTCCACGGGTCATCATCGCGAAGCCACCTTCGATGTCCCATGAACACGGTTTTCGAAGACCCGGGATCTCTATCTAGCTGGCGATACGTTGTGTCATCCATGCACCTGACGCATCCAGAAAATCCGTGGACCACCTGCCCCGCGAGATATCCGTAACCGAGATAGTCGTGCACCATCGTGAGCAGTGCGGCTCTCATAGGGAAATATTCTTTCTCTGTGACGTCCCACATATTGGCTGGCGTTTTCCACAGCGTGTCTAGCTCCTCTTTCAGCAGTCCCAGATATAGATTGATATCATTTCCTGGTTATTTCGGCCCTTCAATTAGCATACTCATGTGAATGTACTTCCTCTTCATGCACAACCAGGGGGAAGGTTGTACATCCACACAAACACAAGCCAGGTGCTATGTGTGCTTCTCTGGCTGCCAAACGGATTGACTCCATCGGTGCTCGCGCCCAACACGATGTTCCTTGGATCCTTCCCTAATTCTGGGTGTTCGAAGTTCAACGCTTGCCACTGGCTCCCATCCTTAGGGTGACTCAGCATCTTGTCATTTTTATTTATCTCTGGATCATTTGCGTCATCTTCTCGCTTCTTCGCCTCCCTATCCGCGTACCAACGCAGGAGCTTTGCTACCTTAGGGTCCGCGAAATACCACAACAGACGAGGAGTGATCGGAAAGTACCACACCACTTTTCGAGGAGCTTTCTTCCTCTTCTTGTATCGAGTGACACCGCACACCGGACATATGGTAGACTCCGCGTGCTCGTCCCGATAAATGATGCAATTGTTCATGCACACATGGTATTTCACGTGCGATAAATCCAGAGGACACACGATTTTCTTCGCCTCCTCGAAACTGGTCGGACACTTGTTCCCCTTGGGAAGACGTTCGTGCCAGAATGACATGTTCTCGTCAAAGCATGCGTCTGTCATTTTGTGTTTTACCTTCATCTCCAGAGCCATGAGTGTTACTTTCAAGCGGGTATCCTCGGGCCTGCATCCTTCATACAATGGAGTAACCGCGTCTATCTCCAGTTGATCCAGCTTGGCTTTCTCTCGGGCAGCAGCTCTTGCGTTATCCGTCTGCTTGAGAAGCAGCTCTTGAATATGAGGGTCCTGCACCCAGCCCATCGATGGTCCATCGTCGTCTGCTCCGCCGGCATCTTCATCTTCATGATCATGCCCTTCGTCTGCTCCGGCATCTTCCTCATCATCATGTCCTGCATCTTCTACATGTTGACTGTGTACAACATCACCGTCATGATCATGTCCTGGAGATTCTTCGTCTTCTCGCCCGCCCTAGCCGCGGTGGTTGTCTTGCTGCCCTTCCTCATTTCTTGCCCGCCCCCATGGACGACTTCATAGTCATCTTCATCACCTTGCCACCGATAGCCATCCATGAAACCACGCAAGAGCAGGTGGTCCCGCATCTGCCCGGAATCCGGGTCCACAATAAGGCTCTTCAGCTTGCATCTTCGACATGGACATCTTATCTCCTTCTCGTTCTATTGAAGCATCTTGGCCTTCGCGGAGCTCAAAAACCTATTCATGATGCCTTCGGTCATCGTGTCGACCATGGTTGCCTGCGGGGTAGAGCAAAACGATATTTTAGAACCAAAAATTTTTTTGGCATGACTTTCCCTAAAAATAGGACAAAAAAGAATGTATACTGCCAAAATTCTCGCCGAAACGAAAATGAATCAATATTCCGGCAAAATATTGGCAACTATCGCATTTCAAATATGGTACCTACAAACACAAACATATATGCAACACCACAAACATATACAATACCACGAACATACATAGATCTAGCTAGGCCATAAAAAGTGCATGTGCACGTTGTTGGAGGAAGAACAATATAAAGATAGCTTCCCCCTTACTTACCTCTCAAAAAAAGGTAATTTAACCACCTAATTTGGATGAATCTATGGTGCAAATGAGGTGAGGAGGAGGAGGCAGCCGAGACAAGCTTGGAGGAGGAGGTGGAGAGAATGAAGTGGGGAAAGTGAGTGGGTAGGTGTGGCTGTCCAAAATATCTAGCTGGTCCGAGATTACTAATGGCGCACCACCTACAAATGCGCCATTAGTAACCTTGGTTACTAATGCCGCACCTGCTGGTGGTGCGCCATTAGTAGTTTTGCAAATAATAATAAAAAATATATATATACTAATGGCGCACCGTGGCACAGTGCGCCATTACTAGTTTAAACTAGTAATGGCGCACTGTTCCCAGTGCACCATTAGTAGTTTTGCAAAAAAAAAGAATAAAAAAATATAGTAGTGGCGCACTATGTGGCCGGTGCGTCATTAGTATGTTTGGAAACAAAATTGTTACTAGTGGCGCACCATGTGTCTGGTGCGCTATTAGTGTCTTCCACACTAATGACGCACCAGCACATGGTGCGCCACTGCTATATAGTAGTGGCGCACCACATGTCATGTCAGGTGCGCCATTAGTGGCCATTTCATCTATAGCCTTTTTTCTAGTAGTGTAGACCACATATAAATGAACTTTTCCATAGATAAGTTATGGAATATAATCTATATCTATACCTACTATTAAAGAGAGGTGATATTTTTAATTTCGTCCCGCTTAATTGGTCCTATGTTACATTTTTTTCTTTGGTTTCCGTCCGTGATGCGTCATCCGTACGTGGCCTCCTGCCTGGTTTCTACAAGGTGGGATTATTCGATACTTTTTTTTTTTAGAAATAGGATTATTCGATACTATAGTGGCCGCTGCATCCTGCCTACTCCAAGATTTGAGAAAAAGTCCAGTCTAACCAAAAGCCCATTATAAAAAAGGTTCGCGTTACGAGCGTGCATGTCCGCCCACGAATCGTTGCTAAAAAAAAGCTAGCCCAGGAATCCATCTAGCTAGCTTTTTACAGGCAGACGAATCGCGTCGTATACGCACACCAGAAAGTATTCGCTCAGTCCGCGTCCGTGGCGGCGACGCCCAACAGTCGACACCACTTGCTCCGTCCGAGGTATTGGATCTCCAGTCAATACGTATGTGTGTATTGTCATCCGGAAGTACGGGCCGACGAATCGCATCGTATACGTTCACAAGAAAGTACTCACTCAGTCCGCGTCCGTGGCGGTGGCGCCCAACCGTCGACACCACTTTCTCCGTCCGAGGTACCACGACACGCCCATGGTGGCGGCCTCTGGCACTGACGAAAATATGGTGTCACAGAGAGATGCAATCCCAAAGGTCACAGCGGCGGTGCCCAACAACCACAGCAACGTCCGACATCCACATCCATCGCTTGTACCCGCAACTCCTCAACTTAGGCCCGGTTCTTTTGAGCAGATTGTGTAGAATTTCGGTCTGGAAAATCTGGAGCCAAAAGAACTCGTTTTGACTTTCAAAATCTAGAGAGGATTCTCTAGAATCCTAGTGCAATCCAAAAGCACCAAAAAAGCTAGATTTTCCCAGAATCCTGAGATTTTGGCAAGTCCCACCACTGAAAACGTTTCAAAATATGAGTGTACCCCTATCCCATGGAGAAATTACGTCCAAAATGCCACTAGCTCATCCACATCCACGCGCTGGAGAGCTAACGCTTCGCTCGGCCGCTCCCTGTTCGGCATACCTCGGTACAAACCGGAGACCCAAAAGATGATTGTCACTGCATGCATGTGTCTCCACAATTGGATTTGTGATAGCAAGTTACGTGATGAGCATTTTGACAAGTTCAACAATGATGCATATGTGCAACCTCCATTGCCGTTTACAGGTGCCAATGCTCTACCACCAGAAGATGATGGTACCATGAACGCAGTACGCGAGGCGATTGCTGCTAGTCTTGTACCTTGAGATTATCCTTTTTTTAGTTCATCCACTTTTGTAATGACAAATCTTTAAATCCATTCTAAATGTAATATTTAGCACTTTTTATGACATTCGGAAATCACTTTCGTACTCATATTCGACTAGATACTGTTAGAAACAACAAGGTGTTCATAAATTCATCAAACATTTTCTGTCTAAGGGTACTACAGATATTTCAACACACAACTCTTTCCAGAATCTCAACCTACAATCTCAGAAAAGAACTCGGCAACAGATTCTGGGAGAATTTTCCAAAATCTTGATTCTGCAGAATCCTGTGTGGAAAGAACTGGGCCTTAGTCCTGCACTACTCAGGCGCCATGTCCTCCTTGACTGCTGAGAACCCCGCTTTGATCCTAGGATGCGCTGTCTAGATGTGTGCCTCCGTACTATGACGAATCTGCCACACTAATTTTTGCTATATGAATCGGGATCGGGGAGGCTCTGACGCCGCACAGGAAGAGGATCATGGAGGCGGCAACGCTGGTCCAGTAGTAGAGGATCGTCAAAGGAGGATGTACGTTAACACATTATACGTAGCAATCTATTGTACTAGCCTGGTTAGGGTTAAAATAATCCCACCTTGCTCTTTCACATATAATCTGACCAGTTTAGATACTTACGACATAGAGAATCAACAAGCAGCCTGAAATCCGGAAGGGAACAAAGAAATTACTCAGAACGAAGAAAATAAAGAAATTAACTCGGTAGAGGAAGAAGCCTCGGAAATCAGTAAAGGCAGCAGCAGTGGCACAACCGATTTGCATCACCGTGCTACTGCTTCCCTTCCCATGTTGTCGGCCGGCGTGGCGAGGCAAAGAAAGAGGAATTGAAGGAAAGGGGTGGAGTCGCCGGTCTCCGGAGGAGAGGTTCAGAGAAAAATAAGGGCGCAAGGGAAGAGAGGCCATGTAAGGAGAAGGAGACGGAAACGACCCAGGAGGAGGGGAAGGAAGGGAGCTTGACGGGGAAGCGGCGGCTGCTTGCTGTAGCGGGCGACGTGCCTTCGCGGCGGCGACATGGGGATCGAACGGAGGGAGTGACTGGGGGATTGATCAGACGCTCTCCCCTAGCGCCTAGGTTAGCGGGGGTGGCTGCAGCTGGGCCGGTTCGGCCAGTTTGGCCAATTACGGCCGGCTGGCACTATTTGGGCTATTAGGGAGGTTGTTGCTGCTGCGCACACTAGGGCCGGCCCACCGCGCAGTGCTAAATAGATTTCTATTTTTCAGAAAAGAAAAATAGAGGAACAGATTCTCCTCAAATAATTTCTGATTGAGCCAAAAATTTGCACGTGGCTACTCTCACATATATCAAAGCTCCACCACTTGAATTGGAGAATAGGCCAGGATTAAAAAATATCTAGAAACAAAAGGGATTTAAATTTCAAGTGTGGTTATGGGTAATTTCCATATAATGGAGTAATTTATTTTAGCTCCCTAATAATATTGGGAAGCTAAGAGAACCATCATGTCATCAAAGATACATGCAATTTTTGGTTCAAGTTGAGGGTTTGAACAACCTCATTACAAACTAAAGCATCATGACATGATGCAGTGGAAAATAAAAAAGAACAAGTATGATAATAATAATTATGGAAAGAACAACTAGCCTAAATATGTGAAGATGTTGCATGAGCTTGGAGTGCGATACGAGATGTGTGTGTCTTTTTTAGAGAATACCTTCAACGTGAAATACTTGTGTTTGGACCAAGTCCATATGATGCAAAAAAATGCATTTGAATATTCAAAAAATATTAATTCAATATCCACGCATGCATGCACAATAGAAACATATATTAAAACTTGATATCTATTTCTTTTATACCTTGATATGCGATTCCCGGCCCCACCGGGTTGCGCTGAAGGGTGTTTTGGTGGACAAATCAATTTTCTTTGCCGTTGCAACGCACGGGCATGTGTGCTAGTTCAATCTAATATGTACACATGATATATTTTTTGTTTTTTTTAACTGTATCCAACTCAATTTGAATTTTTCTAAAAAGATCATGCATGTGCCCCTCCTCCTCGGAGGATATATAAAGTCCTTTGTTGGGCTGGCGAACAGCAGATGGGCCGGGTTCCGGGGGAAAGCAGAACGAACATCTTCCTGCTTTTTTGCCCAAAAGAAAAGTAAAGTAAAAAAAAAACTGCTTTTCCGCCCCCGTTTCTTTCCCCATCTTCCTCCTCTGTTCGCACTCCACTCCACTCTGAGGTCTGAGCCGGCGGCAATGGCGCTCCTCCACCTCCTCTCCCTGCTCCTACTCTGCCCGGAGCCGGCGCTGGCGGGGGACCCGTTCGCCTACTTCGACTGGGAGGTCTCGTACCAGTCGGCCCGCCCGCTGGGCGTGGCGCAGAAGGTCATCGCCATCAACGGCCAGTTCCCGGGGCCGCCGCTGAACGTGACCACCAACTGGAACGTGGTGGTGAACGTCCACAACGCCCTCGACGAGCCGCTCCTCCTCACCTGGCACGGCCTCCAGCATCGCAAGAACTCGTGGCAGGACGGCGTCGCCGGCACCAATTGCCCCATCCCCGCCGGCTGGAACTGGACCTACCGCTTCCAGGTCAAGGACCAGGTCGGCAGCTTCTTCTACTCCCCCTCGGCCGCGGCGCTCCACCGCGCCGCCGGCGGGTACGGCGGCATCGTCGTCAACAACCGCGACGTCATCCCCATCCCCTTCCCCTTCCCGGACGGCGGCGACCTCACGCTCTTCATCGGCGACTGGTACGTCAGGTCCCACAAGGACCTCCGCAGGTCCCTGGACTCCGGCGCGCCCCTGGGGCCCCCCGACGGCGTGCTCGTCAACGGGCTGGGGCCCTACCGCTACAACGACTCCATCGTGCCGCCGGCGATCACCTACGAGAGGATCAATGTCGAGCCTGGGAGGACCTACAGGCTGCGGGTGCACAACGTGGGGGTCTCCACCAGCCTGAATTTCAGGATCCAGGGACACAGCCTGCTGCTCGTGGAGACCGAGGGCTCCTACACCTCGCAGCAGAACTACAGCAACATGGACATCCATGTCGGTCAGTCCTACTCCTTCCTGGTCACCATGGATCAGAACGCCAGCACCGACTACTACGTCGTCGCCAGCGCCCGCTTCGTCGCCGACCCCGGCGCCGTCAATAAGCTCACTGGCGTGGCCATTCTGCATTACTCCAACTTCCAGGGCCCGGCCTCTGGCCCTCTCCCTCCTCCCCCTGACGACCAGTATGACACTGCATTCTCCATAAACCAAGCCAGATCCATCAGGTACTTACTGCTTCCTCCACGCCACATTTTTGGTTTGTGATATATTCATATCTGATGCTGTAAAAGTAAAGCACACAATTGTTTGTTTCAGGTAGGTGGAATGTAACTGATGCTACATTCTGGTTTGTGTTCATCTGGAATGTTACTGATGTTGTTTTGTTTCAGGTGGAATGTTACCGCCAGCGGCGCCCGCCCCAATCCGCAGGGTTCATTCCATTATGGCGACATTACGGTGACCGATGTGTACTTGTTGCAGAGTCGGCCGCCCGAGCTCATAGACGGGCAACTGCGTTCTACTATCAATGGTGTCAGACTTATAATATAAGTCATGTACCCCTTTGTATTTATCCCGTTGTATAAGGAGTTTCCTGCATATGTTCCACACATGTACATGTATATATATCGCCCTATGGCCTCATGAGAATACAAGTTGCATATTCCTAACATGGTATTAGAGCTAGGTCAATTTTTTGCACGCTGCAACTCGTGCTATTGATCCGTCGATCGAAGCCGCCGGTCTCGATCTCCTGTTCCCGCTAGTCTGCCTCCCGATCGCAGCTCTCCCGGAGTCTCCCGTATCGATCTAGTCCGGCTCCCGATCGAAGCCCCCCTCGATCTCCTGGAGTCTTCGATCGGATCGATTGGATCGATCCCCAGCCAGCCTCGCTTCCCAGTCGGCCTGCCCGCTCGTCCCGATACTGCTGGTTTTGTTCGCCGGCCCGCTCGTCCCACTTGAAGCTTCCAGCCGGCCTGCCCGCTTGCAGCTAAACAGTCGGCCTGAGCTCCCTGATTTCCCAGCCCCAATCAACGCAGATCCCAGCCGCTCCCGCCAGCCCTGGTCCCTGTGTTTCTTCAGCCGCCGACTGCCAGCTGTAAAAAAAACAAAAAAAAACAAAAAATAACAGGTGCGATGTCTCTGTCCGCAGGCTATGTTGCTGTCCCTCGCTGTCCAGTGATCTTCGATGGTACTAACTACACCGAGTTCACTGGCTTCATGCGCATTCACATGCGTGGCATCCGTCTCTGGGGTGTTCTTTCTGGCGAGGTCTGCTGTCCGCCACGTCCGGTTCCCCCGGTGGCCCCTACATCGCCGACTCCACCGGTTCTTCCTACGGATGCTAATCAGGCCGCCAAGGATGCGGCTAAGCTTGCTGATGAGGCTGCTAATCGTGCTTATGATGAGAGGGTTTTGGCTTATGAGGAGGCTCTTCGGGCGTATCATGGTGCTCTGTCTGTTTACATCCAGTGGCTTGATGATGATGCTCGCGCTGCAGGTGTTCTCACTGCTAGTGTTCTGCCTCAGTTTGCTTCTGAGTTTCTTGGTCTTCCTACTGTATTTGAGATGTGGACCCGTCTTCGTCAGCGCTATGAGCCCTCTGGTGATGCCTTATACCTTTCTGTGGTCCGTCAAGAGCATGCTCTTCAGCAGGGTGACTCTACTGTTGATGACTTTTATGCACAGAGTTCTGCTATTTGGCGCCAGCTTGATTCTCTCCGCAGTGCTGGTTGTCGTACTTGCCCCTGTTGCCAGGCTGTCCAGGCCAATTTGGAGTTTCATCGTGTCTACGAGTTCCTGTCTCGGCTCCGTAAGGAGTTTGAGCCCCGGCGTGCTCAGTTGTTTGCTCGTGGCCGTATTTCACTCATGGAGGCGCTTTCTGAGATTCGTGCTGAGGAGACTCGCTTACGTGGTGATGGTTTGCTGGAGGTTCCCTCTGTGCTCGCTACTCGGGATCTTTCCACGTCACCTGCTGCACCGACCCCTTCTCGCTCGAGTGCCCCGCCGCTCTTGCCCACTCCTTCCGGAGGCTCAGGTCGCCCCCGACCACATTGCGACTACTGCAACAATGATGGTCATATTGAGTCCCAGTGCTACACGAAGAGGAAACACCTGCGCAAGGCGCGATCATCATCTTCAGGGACTTCGTCATCTACCTCGACAGCTTCAGCCATTGCTTTGACCGAGCAGGATATTCTGAGACTTAAGCGTCTGCTCGCGGCTTCAGGTTCTTCCTCGATGGGTACTGCTGGTTCTGTGACTGATGCTTCCCGCACTGAGCAACCACCCTCTACACAGTCAGGTACATCCCCACGGGTTCTGGATTCTGGAGCTTCTTTTCATATGTCTTCTCATTCTTCCACTTTGTCCTCTCTTCGATCGCTAGATTCTCCTGTTCATGTCTTCACTGCTGATGGTACTCCACTTTCTGTTGCTAGTAGAGGCAATCTTACGACTCCTTCTTATTCTGTTCCTGATGTTGCTCATGTTCCTCGACTTACTATGAATATATTTTCTGCTGGTCAACTTACTGATTCTGGTTGTCGTGTCATCCTTGATGTTGACTCTTGTTCTGCCCAGGACTGTCGCACGCACACTCTGGTTGGGGCTGGCCCTCGCCGCCGTGATTCTCAGGGTCTTTGGGAGTTGGACTGGCTTCATGTTCCTTCCACTGCCGCCACCATCGCCAGTTCTTCCGCTTCAGTCGCCTCCGTTACTGGTTCTTTCAAGCAGTGGCATCATCGACTTGGTCATCTCTGTGGTTCTCGGTTGTCGTCTTTAGTTCGTCGAGGTCTTCTGGGGTCTGCCTCAGGAGATGTCTCTTTAGAGTGTCAGGGTTGCCGTCTTGGCAAGCAGATTCAGTTACCATATTCACATAGTGAGTCAGTGTCTAAGGGTCCTTTCGATTTAGTCCATTCTGATGTATGGGGTCCGGCTCCTTTCTCTTCGAAAGGTGGTCATAAATACTATATTATTTTCATAGATGATTTCTCTCATTACACATAGCTTTATTTCATGACTTCTCGTAGTGAGGTGTTGTCTATTTATAAGCGTTTTGCTGCCATGGTTCATACTCAGTTCTCTTCACCCATTCGTGTTTTTCGTGCTGACTCCGCTGGTGAGTATATCTCTAAGATGTTGCGTGGTGTTCTTGCTGAGCAAGGAACTCTCTCTCAATTCTCTTGTCCCGGTGCTCATGCTCAGAATGGTGTGGCTGAGCGAAAGCATCGACATCTTCTTGAGACGGCCCGTGCATTGATGATTGCTGCCTCTCTCCCGCCTCATTTTTGGGCTGAGGCCGTCTCCACCTCCACCTATCTTATCAATCTACAGCCTTCCGCTGCTCTACAGGGTGGTGTTCCTTTCGAGCGTCTTTTTGATCGTTCTCCCGATTATTCGATGCTTCGCTTGTTTGGTTGTGTTTGCTATGTTCTTCTTGCCCCTCGCGAACGCAACAAACTGACCGCTCAGTCTGTTGAGTGTGTCTTCTTAGGCTACAGTGATGAGCATAAGGGCTATCGCTGTTGGGATCCTATCGGTCGTTGGATGCGTATATCTCGAGACGTGACTTTTGATGAGTCTCGTCCCTTCTACCCACACCCATCTTCCTCGACTTTTTCTGTGGAGGATATCTCTTTCCTCACTTTTCCTGACTCACCTATCACCCCCGTCGAGCCTGTGCCTATTCGTTTCACTCCCTCTGCTTCTCCACCTCTAGTCGATTTGTAGCCACCATCTTCCCCGGTCTCCTCGTCTAGCATGTCACCGGATTCTACACCTTCATCTCCGGTGACTTCTTCGTCGCCACCTCCCGATTCTACCTTGTCGATTCCTCCTTCTATTGTTCCATCTTTTCCTCAGCATTACACTCGTCGTTCACGACCTGTGGATGCCTCTGTGGATGTGTCGTCATCTTCCTCTCAGCCTACTTATGGCTTGCGTTCTCGTCCTCTTCCGCCTGTTGATCGCTTTGGATTTCCCACCGCTGGTGCAGCTGTTCTTGAGCCGACTTCTTATCATCAGGCTGTTGTTCATCCTGAATGGCAGTTTGCGATGGCAGAGAAGCTTGCTGCTCTTGAACGCACCGGTACCTGGGATCTTGTTTCTCTTCCTCCTGGAGTCCGTCCCATCACTTGTAAGTGGGTCTACAAGGTTAAGACCCGCTCCGATGGTTCCCTTGAGCGTCACAAAGCTCGTATTGTGGCTCGTGGTTTTCAGCAGGAGCATGGTCGTGATTATGACGAGACTTTTGCTCCTGTGGCCCATATGACCACTGTTCGTACACTTCTTGCCGTTGCCTCTGCACGTCATTGGTCTATCTCTTAGCTTGATGTTAATAATGATTTTCTTAATGGTGAGCTGCGTGAGGAGGTGTATATGTAGCCACCACCTGGGTATTCTGTTCCTGATGGGATGGTATGTTGTCTTCGTCGCTCTCTCTCTGGCCTTAAGCAAGCTCCCCGCGCCTGGTTTGAGCGTTTTGCCTCTGTGGTCACTGCCGCTGGTTTTTCAGCCAGTGCTCATGATCCAGCGTTGTTTATTCACCTTTCTCCTCGTGGTCGTACTCTTCTTCTTCTCTATGTTGATGACATGATCATCACTGGGGATGACCCCGAGTATATTGCCTTTGTGAAGGCCCGTCTTAGTGAGCAGTTTCTTATGTCTGATCTTGGACCTCTTCGCTACTTTTTTGGGATTGAAGTCTCTTCTACCTCTGATGGCTTTTTTATATCTCAGGAAAAGTATATCCAGGATCTTCTTGCTCGTGCTGCTCTTACTGATGAGCGCATTGTTGAGACTCCTATGGAGCTCAATCTTCACCTCTGTGCTACTGATGGTGATCCTCTCCCTGACCCGACGCGTTATCGTCATCTTGTTGGCAGTCTTGTCTATCTAGCTGTCACTCGTCCGGATATCTCTTATCCGGTTCATATTCTGAGTCAGTTCGTCTCTGCTCCCACATCGGTTCACTATAGCCATCTCCTTCGCGTTCTCCAATATCTTCGGGGCACAATCTCTCACCGTCTATTCTTTCCTCACTCCAGTTCTTTACAGCTTCAGACATATTCGGATGCTACGTGGGCTAGTGATCCTTTCGATCGCCGTTCACTTTCTGCTTACTGTGTTTTTCTTGGTGGTTCTCTCATTGCCTGGAAGACGAAGAAACAGCTTGCAGTTTCCCGTTCGAGTGCCGAGGCTGAGTTGCGAGCAATGGCTCTTTTGACGGCAGAGGTGACTTGGTTACGATGGTTACTTCAGGATTTTGGTGTTTCTGTCACTACACCGACTCTGCTCTTATCTGACAGTACAAGTGCTATTAGCATTGTGCGCGATCCTGTGAAGCATGAGCTCACCAAGCATATTGGTGTTGATGCTTTCTATGTGCGCGCTGGTGTGCAGGATCATGTTATTGCTCTTCAGTATGTGCCTTCCGAGTTACAGTTGGCGGATTTCCTGACGAAGGCCCAGACTAGAGCACAACATGGCTTTTATCTCTCCAAACTCAGTGTAGTTCATCCACCATGAGTTTGAGGGGGGCTGTTAGAGTTATATTATAAGTCATGTACCCCTTTGTATTTATCTCATTGTATAAGTGGTTTCCTGCATATGTTCCACACCTGTACATGTATATATATCGGCCTATGGCCTCATGGGAATACAAGTTGCATATTCCTAACAAATGGGGTTGCTCCTTCCACTCCATTGATACTTGCACAACTATTCAATGTCCCGGGAGTTTTCAAATTGGATTTCCCTAATCATCCGATGAATAGACTGCCAAAAGTCGACACATCGGTTATAAATGGCACCTACAAAGGCTTTATGGAGATTATATTCCAAAACAACGCCACGACCGTGCAGAGCTATCACTTGGATGGATATGCATTCTTTGTTGTTGGGTAATTCCCTTGCGCTTCCTCTTCTTCATCCTGACCTGCTCTGTTTACTTATGGGTGGCGGTGGTTCTTATTTCAGGATGGACTATGGATTGTGGACCGACAACAGTCGAGGTACCTACAACAAATGGGATGGTGTTGCACGGTCAACAATCCAGGTGCTGAAATTCATGTTTTGTTCTCTTTATGGATTTCTATATATTATATGGTCTGGAAAAACCTAAGAAAAATTATACCAAATCTGCTTAACAAGACAATCCACAGTAAGTTGTAGTAACGTGGGGGAAATCATAGAGGGTAAGATATGTTTGTGTTTTTTGTAAGCCTGCTAGAATAACCAAATTATTATCTTACGGCCCCTGTAATATTTCTTGGGAGATTAAAGGAAATGGCAGATACCAGTTATCATGTGAGTCTACTAGGACTAGCAAAGATGTTTGTATGTACCTGACTGAAGAAATTGTGTCTTGTATAGAGTAAAATGCTGCTGAGGTACTATAACATTTGAAATATGGTTATGTCTGAAGATTGTCAACCTATCCCCTTGGGCTCAGTAATTTTGAATTTTCTATGGCATAGAAAATCTTAGTTAGCAATTTACAGAGTGATGAACTGCAAGCACTGACAGAAAGTATCTGCATTGTGATTGAGAAAACCTATCAACGAGGAAGGAAATTTTGAACCTTACCTTGAATTAGTTTTGCATGGGTTTGGTTGATTGATTGGGGAGGTTTTTGGACGAGAATGCAGGTATTCCCCGGTGCTTGGACTGCTGTGCTCGTGTTCCTGGACAATGCAGGGATATGGAATTTGCGCCTGGAGAACCTGGACAGCTGGTACATGGGCCAAGAACTGTACATAAGCGTGGTGAACCCAGAGGAAGACCACAGCGACAAGACTCCGCTTCCTCTTCCGGATAACACAATTTTCTGCGGCGCGCTCTCGAGCCTACAGAAGTGAGCTTAATATACTCTCTGTTTCCTTCTTCGTTTGTGGACAGATGCAGAGGAGAGTTACATAACAGGAGATGCTGTTATATTGCTTGCAGAGAACAGTCTCATAGGTTCCAGTACTCGGGAGCTTCACGGGTTGGGAAGACGGTGTCTGCGGCGATGATCTCGACGACATGGTTGGCTGCTACCTGGTTGCTGTATAGATAGACGAAGACATTGAATGGACCTGCTTTGTGGAAAAGGAGTACAGAAGGAGAAGAGATCATACAGTGGCAGTGCAGAGACAGGAGTATTACATATGGAGGAAGGGCTCCTGGGAGGGATGCTTGATTTTTTTGTTAGGTTCAAGTGATGAATGCCCCAATTGTAGAGTACATGGAGCAGGAGAAAATTAATCATTCCATTCAAGATGTGCAGTACTAGTTTTTGTGCGTATGTGTTTACCACTTCAAATTCGTCGCAGTCGTTGTCACCTTGGATTTGGACCGGAAGTCGGTCCCGGGCACTGGCAGGCATATGGGTACCAACTTGGTCTCCTGAATGAAGAGGGGAGGAAGTTGTAATGTGTTTGAAATTGGACTGAAAAGTGGACTTTTTTCAAATTGAAATGGCTGAGATGCAGTAGTGTGTGTCTTGCATTTTGTGATGTGATAATTTGTGATTATATATGCAAGCAGGCCCTAACTGACAATCTGTGATCTACCAACATGTCCAACGGCCAAGAATGCACCAATCGGGAGACCTTTATAAGGTTAGAATACCTTTGTATGCAAGATTGGCATAATCTCATTGTCGACGATCTGTGACCTTTGGGCCTACAAAAAGAATTACCCGTTGTGAGAACTTATAGTTCACCTACATCTTTCTTATGTTGCTCCAAGTTGAGTTCTAGATGATGGAAAATGGAGTTGCTATAATTTCGATTTTGTAAAGAAAATTTATTTCTAGGTTTACGGAGCTAGGACTCTTAAAATGTGCAACTACAATTAGTGTCAGTTGACAGAAAGAAAATTTGCATATCAGCTTAAAAATAGGCATTCCAAACATTAGTGTCAAGTAAAAAAAACACAATGTTAAGTTTGAATGAACTGGCATACTGTGATTTTTTTACGATTAAGTTTTGGTGGATCTGCTACATGAAGAAAAGTTTAATGCCTACTCCCTCCGTTCCTAAATATTTGTCTTTTTAGAGATTTCAAATGGACTAACACATATGGATGTATATAGACATATTTTAGAGTGTAGATTCACTCATTTTGCTCCGTATGTAGTCACTTGTTGAAATCTCTAGAAAGACAAATATTTGGGAACGGAGGGAGTAGTTTTTTAGAGGATGGAGGATAAAGTGTTGTTGTCCTTGTTTTCTTGCTGAAACAAGTTGGAAAGACAGATAGCGTCATCGCAGTAAATGTCCAAATTCCAATCCCAATCCCAAACCCAGCGCGTTCGAGCTATACTTGGATTCAAACCATAGATAGATATAGTGGTTGCCGCCAGTTCCAGCCCTACCCCATCTCCCCCGCGTCTCTTCTTTCTTGCTCGCCCTGTCTCCCCAATTCCAAATCCGTCTGATCTGATCGGCCTCCAGCGCATCCTCTTCGTTTGATCATTGCTCTCGCATATTTGAAAAGTACCATCACCGACACAAAGAATACAACCATGAAAAAGGGAACCGCGAAAAATTCAGTTTGTTTTCCTTCTTTCTTTCTTTCTTTCTTTTTTACTGGTACGTATGGTTTTCTAGGAATCACAACAAAAATCACTGCTGTAATTTCTGAAATGGATGACTTGGTTAGCTGGCAATCGTTTTCAATTTTGCCAAATTCGCCCAAAACAACTTAGAAGATTCAGATCGCAGAGTCAATGAACAAGGCCATAGAAGAATCAACCACGTTTTGGCACCAATGCTCCTTTTATTAAAAGAACACACACAAAGCATTCACTTGTACATACTACTTGCATGTTTTCTCGTCACAGCCGCATGAGACTCTGTCAACAAGACAAGTGCCTTTCGGCTCCGCTGGATCATTGCAAGTTATCTCATTGCAGCATATTGTTGTATAATAAGTTGTATCGTTATCATGGCTGCAGTGGCATAGGTCGCACTGTCTTGATACGGTTGTCTGAGGAAAATATGTTGCTGGTAGAACCCTTCTTGCTGGCTGTACTGGGATGCTGCTTGCTCTAATGTTGGCGCCCACTCCTCCTGTTCATCATGTATAACAGGTGAAGTCAAACTTGATAGTACAGACTAAAACTCCTAAACCGATGGATGGATGGGTACAACAAGACCCAATTCAAAGATCTATATGGAATGGTAAAATAGATATGAATATGACAAACATACCATGGACTCGAAGGCTGGTGCATAGAAGCACAAAGCACATGAGGCAGACAAACATCCGGGGAGATTTTGCCATTACGCTTTGTTCGGATGTCTCCATTGGAGAGCTCCGTTTGAATTGATCTGGAATTCCAAATCAATGAGGAAACTGAAATGACACGAACACAAATTCGCCTGTTCCAATCAACGACACCTAGCATGTTAGTGTGAATAGTGGTCCATAAATAACGCTTGTAGGTGCCACACAACATCCTCATATTAATACTATGACCAACTACAAGCAAGAACGTTGCAACTTTCTCTTCCACGGTCACATATGCACTATCACGGAGGCCACATCTCTCCTGTAAGGAGGGCGGATGTCGGTGTCAAAACCGGCGGATCTTGGATAGGGGGTCCCGAACTTGCGTCTAGGCGGATGGTAACAGGAGACAAGGGGCACGATGTTTTTACCCAGGCCCTCTCGATGGAGGTAAAACCCTACTCCTGCTTGATTAATATTGATGATATGGGTAGTACAAGAGTAGATCTACCACGAGATCAAAGAGGCTAAACCCTAGAAGCTAGCCTATGGTATGATTGTTGTTCGTCCTACGGACTAAAACCCTCCGGTTTATATAGACACCGAAGAGGGTTAGGGTTACACAGAGTCGGTTACAATGGTAGGAGATCTACATATCCGTATCGCCAAGCTTGCCTTCCACGCCAAGGAAAGTCCCATCCGGACACGGGACGAAGTCTTCAATCTTGTATCTTCATAGTCCAGGAGTCCGGCCAACGGTGATAGTTCGGCTATCCGGACACCCCCTAATCCAGGACTCCCTCAGTAGCCCCTGAACCAGGCTTCAATGACGATGAGTCCGGCGCGCATATTGTCTTCGGCATTGCAAGGCGGGTTCCTCCTCCGAATACTTCATAGAAGATTTTGAACACAAGGATAGTGTCCGGCTCTGCAAAATAAGTTCCACATACCACCGTAGAGAGAATAATCTTTACACAAATTCAATTTGCTGACGTATTCTGCGGCGTGACGTCACACCACGGCCAAGCCTTTATTGGAATCATTTTTACAGTCCCACCTCAGCGTGTTTAGCGAGGCGGTTTCTTTGGCACGTCTTGTCAAAGCAGAGATCGTGTCCCCTTATTCCGGAATTCTCATTAATACGGGTGTGGGTAAACCCAGTCGTGCCCGT